>NC_073229.2:43439083-43740666 GCF_029281585.2 Gorilla gorilla gorilla | reverse complement strand
CCCTCTGTCACCCAGGCTGGAGTGCTATGGCACGTTCTTGGCTCACTGCAACCTCCGCCTCACGGGTTCAAGCGATTCTCCTGCCTCCGCCTCCCGCGTAGCTGAGATTACAGGGGCCTGCCACCATGCCCGGCTAATTTTTGTATTTTTAGTAGAGACGGGGTTTCACTAAGTTGGCCAGGCTGGTCTCGAACTCCTGACCTCAGGTTATCCGCCCACCTCGTCCTGCCAAAGTGCTTAGATTACAGGCGTGAACCACCGTTCACAGACTCAAATCATTTTTATTACAGTATATTGTTATAATTGTTGTTTTATTATCAGTTATTGCTAATCTCTTACAGTGCCTGATTTATAAATTAAATTCATCATTGCCATGTGTATATAGAAAAAAACAGTGTATATACGGTTCAGTACTATCTGTGGTTTCAGGCATCCACTGGGCGTGCAGTTTATTAAACATGCATTAACCGAGATGTTGCAACGTGACTTTAATAGCAGATAGAGCTAATTTTCTCTCATTACTCTTCTTTTTCAGAATTTTCCTGGTTATTCCATTTTTTATTTTTCCATATGTATATTAAGATCCCTTCCACCTCCTCCTGTTTCTCCATCTCAATATCAAACAATTAAAAAAAAAAAAAAGGCTGGGCGCAGTGGCTCACGCCTATAATCCCAGCTCTTTGGGAGGCCTAGGTGGGTGGATCACGAGGTCGGGAGTTCAAGACCAGCCTCGCCAAGATGGTGAAATCCCGTCTCTACTAAAAGTATAAAAATTAGCCAACCATGGTGGCAGGCTCCTGTAATCCCGGCTACTCGGGAGGCTGAGGCAGAGAATTGCTTGAACCCGGGAGGCGGAGGTTGCAGTGAGGCGAGACCTTGCACTCCAGCCTGGGCGACACAGCGAGACTCCGTCATAAAAAAAAAGCCGGAAGCAGTGGCTCACGCCTGTAATTCCAGCACTTTGGGAGGCTGAGTCAGGCGGATTACCTGAGGTTAGGAGTTCAGGACCAGCCTGGCCATGAAAATACAGCCTGGCCATGAAAACACACAATAAATTAGCTGGGCGTGGTGTCACACACCTGTAATCCTAGCTACTCGGGAGGCTGAGACAGGAGAATCACTTGAACCCAGGAGGCAGAAGTTGCAGTGAGTTAAGATGACGCCACTGCACTCCATCTGGGCAACAGAGCCAGACTCTCTCTCAAAAAACTAAATAAATAAAGTTATGGTACATTGAACTTCTGTGTTCCTTTCTCCCTTAGATACTTTCATGGCTACCCATTTAATTGATGTTCTTATCATCTCCAAGAGTTAGTCAGGAGAGGAATCAACCCAAGCAAAAATAGCTGATTTTCTAATTTTCCTTCAATGCCCTTTGGGGTCTTAATCTATTTGATTTATGTACTTTCAATTAATCCTAACCTCGAATGTCTTCTGCAAACATGTTTCCACAGATGAAACTCGTCAAATGAAACACATTCCTTTAATTTATAGAGTTAAAAATTAGAAAAATTTTCAATTCTACTTGGCCTTTAGATTCAGTCTTCCATATGTTTTCTCAATTTTGTTCATGCTCTTTAGTTTTGTTTTATTCCATCACAATTGTTCACATAGCTTACTGGCTTAGGTCTAATGAACCATTCATTTGGAAATTAAAATTGGCCATTTTAAGATGAAAAAGATTCTTGCCTCAATTTTACTTAGTTTTTGAAACTGTCAATGAGGACACATGTTTTTCTGTACTCTTAGATTCACTAAGTAGGGTCTTGCAAATTTAACTGACAAAGGACAGATTAACATGCGAAAAAAAAAGCATACAATTTTATTAGTATATTACATGCACAGAGTTCCCAAAGAAAAAAAAATTGAAACCTTAAAAAAGCGGTTAGACTCACGGACTTATACACCATTCCAACAAAGGAAAGGGAGTTTGCACTTCATGGGATGACGAATTTGGGAATGTGACAAGGAAATAAATACATGGGCAATAAAAACCATGGAAGATAAAATGAAAGATAGAAATAATTGTAGTAAGGTTTGTTTTTGCAGATTGATCTCAGTGCCAACCTTCCATATCTAGTGATAAGAATTGCTCTCTTTTTCCTGGCATAGCAGTTGGGGACACTTTTACAAGGGAAATTTCTGTCACCTTCACAAAGGGAAATTTGGGTAAAGAGAAGACAGAGACCTCTTCCTACACCTGTTGATTTTCAATTGCCTTCAGCTGAAAATAACTTTTATGCCAAAGTAGAATAATTTGGGGGTGACATCCTGATATTCTTCAAACCTTATATTTAATTTCACATTAGTAATTATATCATTTTTGATTTTTAAATTAGTTTTATAAAATAATTTTGAAAAACGGTAATAATTTTCAAATAATTCCAGAAACACTGCTGATATGCCAAAAACATCAATGAATATTGCATAAACAACTGATAATTCAACCATGAAAATTTATGACATTGTTCTTGTGTGATAAAACTATGAGTAACATAAAAACTAGAGGCTACTTGTAATGCATTATTCCAAACTTTCTGTTTTTTATTTATTTATTTATTTATTTATTTTGAGACATAGTCTCTCTCTGTCACCCAGGTTGGAGTGCAATGGCGTGATCTTGGTTCACTGAAGCCTCCACTTCCCCGTTTCAAGCAATTCTGCTGCCTCAGCCTCCTGAGTAACTGGGATTACAGGCACCTGACACCAAACCCGGCTAATTTTTTTGTATTTTTAGTAGAGATGGGGTTTCACCATGTTTGCCAGTCTAGTCTCGAACTCCTGACCTCAGTGATCCACCTACCTCGGCCTCCCAAAGTGCTAGGATTACAGGCGTGAGCCACCATGCCCGGCGCATTATTCCAAACTTTCATACACAGTGCTATCATGGCTACAAATTGAAGTATCATATTATACACCCCTAGGCAAAGCTCTGGATATTTTGGCTATATAAGCCGGAGGGAAATGTAGTAAGGGCATTGTGGTTGAAATTCATACTAGAGATGAACAGGCCCAGTGCAAGACAGAATTACATCACTAAAGGATATCAGAAGAGAATAGGGATTTAGGGTACAGTGGCAACAACAGTTTTGGAACTAGCATTTTTTGAGCACTTATTTACAATATGCCAAGCACTGTTGCTGATTACTCTATATTTATTTTCAAACACATTCTTGTCACAGCACTTTGAAGTAAGTGCCATTGTCATTCCCACTTCAGGGTGAAGGACTAAAGCTTGGTGTCATTAAGGATGTAGCTAGTTAGCTGTGTGTGTGTGTGTGTGTGTGTGTGTGTGTGCGCGCGCATTTTTTTTTTTAATTTAAAGTCAATAAATTTTTATTTGAAGAATTTCACATCAAGGTAAACTTTGTTCCTCTAAAGAGCTGGAGTCAAAATGTATCTTCAAAAGATTCATCTTCAAGTTAGCCCTTAAACTGATGCTTAATCCACAGTTGTCAGCCCACAGTTCTTTTATTTTGACTTTTTTTTTTTTTTTTTTTTTTGAGACGGAGTCTCTCACTGTCACCCAGGCTGCTGGGCAGTGGCGTGATCTCGGCTCGCTGCAACCTCTGCCTCCTGGGTTCAAGTGATTCTCCTGCCTCAGCCTCCTTAGTAGCTGGGACCACAGGTGCATGCCACCGTGCTCGGCTAATTTTTGTATTTTTATTAGAGACAGGGTTTCACTATGTTGGCCAGGCTGATCTCGAACTCCTGACCTCATGATCCGCCTGCCTCAGCCTCTCAAAGTGCTGGGATTACAGGTGTGAGCCACTGCACCCGGCCTTATTTTGCCTTCTTTAATCTCCATTTGAACATGGATATACTAATGAAAACTACAACATTCTTCACCAAAAATCTTTGGGATTTAATTTCTTCAACCACTTTACTTTGGGGTCATTTTAAGATTAGGTGTATCTGCCTGGTTCTCAATTTGACACCCTTTCTCTCTAAACATGAATGAGTTCCAATCATATTTATTCCTAAGCTATCACACTCAAATATACTACAGATCTGTGTAATATGCCAAAAGTTAAGGTGAAAAATTAAATTATTAGGTATTTCATACTTTTGCTAGTTTTTGATCTGTGAGTGAATATAACTATCCTCTATGTCCTGGCACTGTTCCTCAGAAACATAGGGTCCACATATGTAATTTTAAATGTTTTAGTAGGCACATTTTAAAAAGTGAAAAAAGAAATCTATTTTAATGATTTGAATCCAGTGTAACCAAAAATTGTTTCAACAAGGTATCTAATATTAAAATATCGAGTTTTTGCTTTGTTATTTTACTAGGTCTTTGAAATCTGGTGTGTATTTTACACTTAAAGCACATCACAGTTTGGAGTAGCCACATTTCAATGCTTAATAGTCACATATGGTTAGTGGCTACTATCTTGGACAGGACAGCTTTTATACTCTGGGAAAACACAAGCAAATACTTGCTCTGCAGCAGAATCCAGATGTTTTCCAAGAAAACACTTTTTCTGACCTGTTCCTGAAACCCAGGTAGTGTCTCTAATACTTTATATTTCATTGGTTTGTCCTGTTGTAACCACCCAACGGGCTCTCCTTGTCCACTTCCTAGACAGAGCTGATTTATCAAGACAGGGGAATTGCAATAAGGAGCCAGCGGTACAGGAGACTAGAGTTTTATTATTACTCAAATCAGTCTCCTTGAGAATTTGGGGACCAAAGTTTTTAAGGATAATTTGATTGTAGGGGACCAGTGAGTCGGGAGTGCTGCTTGGTTGGGTCAGAGATGAAATTATAGGGAGCCTAAGCTGTCGTCTTGTGCTTAATCAGTTCCTGGGAGTGGTGGGGTGGGGGGCTCAAGACCAGGTAATCCAGTTTATCTATATGGGTGGTGCCAGCTAATCCATTGTGTTCAGGGTCTGCAAAATAGCTCAAGCATTGATCTTAGGTTTTAAAATAGTGATTTTATCCCCAGGAGCAATTTGAGGAGGTTTAGAATCTTGTAGCTTCCAGCTGCATGACTCCTAAACCATAATTTATAATCTTGTGGCTAATTTGTTAGTCCTGCAAAAGCAGTCTGGTCCCCAGGCAGGAAAGGGGTTTGTTTCTGAAAGGGCTGTTATTGTTTTTGTTTCAAAGCAAAACTATAAACTAAGCTCCTTCCAAAGTTAGTTAATCCCAAACTCAGGAATGAAAAGGACAGCTTGGAGGTTAGACGTTAGATGGAGTCGGTTAGGTAAGATCTCTTTCACTGTAATGATTTTCTCAGTTATGATTTTTGCAAAGGCAGTTTCACTGTCCACTTTACCTCACATCAGGCCTCTGGCTAGAGGATTCCAACAATACTTAGGCCAGGACACCACCATGTCTCCTTATCCACCCTGAGGGAGTCCAATTTCTGAAACAAAGGAAACTATATATGATAGTATGAAACTATATATGAGAAGGAAAATTATATATGATAATCAATTTTAGGGTTATCTTATTGATTAGAAGATATTAAAGTGTGACACTGCCTGGCAATGATACCTGCTGGTAGTAAGAATTTGGCGAATTTAGTGAAATTCCTGAGGCTGAACCTCCACTTCTGTAAAATGGAGACAGTGAGATAATTTGCCTTACAATGCTGAAGTAAGAATTTTACACAATAATTCAGACCAACCACTTCATGTGGTACTTGGCCCATGGAAGACTATCAATGACAGTTTATAGTTTATACTATTAATGAATCCTTTGTTTCATTGTTATTTCCTTCTACACATTGGCCTCTCTAAAAGAAGGTAATATTCAATACAAATAAAGTTATAACAGCTTGCAGAGTTGTCCCAGGGAACTCACTTAACCACTGAAGTGTTCAAATTGCTTAAGGTTGACTTTATATTCTCCTGAGTAACCTTTGTCCTTCTGGTATTTCTTCTGAGAACAGCACCACCATCCAAAGCATCATGCAAACAGTGGTCATCCCAGACCAGTAATTCTCAACTCACAGGGTGCTCCTGCAGAGATGTATTTGAATAGAGTGGTAGGATGCTGAAGAAGGCCACGTAAAATTTGGCCAGTGATCTGAGGCAGATTTATCCTGAAGCTAATGAAACACAAGTGTAAGGGCTTGTACTTCCAAAGTGCAGAGAGGGGCCCTACAAATGTGTTAGTCTCTCTCTCTCTCTGATTTTAAAATTTGCAGTATTAAGGTACTTTAATCACGGATGGTTCAGACTGCTATTTTCACTCAATCCTCCTTTTTATTAAAATTCACCATTGTCTGATTATGTTGGAATCCTGATGAAAATATTTGGAATTTGAGTAAGAGAAAGTTTAGTTGAAGATGTATCTAGTATGGGGATAATAAGTTACGTGATTTGCATATGTGTTCATGTGTACTTCAATCGTTGCCAGCCAAGCTGACGTAAGAATGGCTTCAAGGAATGTTCCTACTGCTCACTGGAATAACTCACCTAAATTCCTGGCAAGATGCAGGTCTAGATAAAATGTTATGACATCTAAGTATTCAAAACACCTTCCCAGCACTGAGAGTGAGTGTCTAGTGGAGAGTAGAAATGTATAGAGCCAGAAGCTAGTCTGGAAAGAATTCTTACAAAGTTTACAACTTACATGTGAAAGGAGCTTGACAGAGGATTTTCCAAATTTGAAAACAATCCTAAAAACTTACTTGACGTTACCAATAATGTGTTTTGAAACTGAAATACTTCTAAGTTATAAAGAAAACATATTATTAGCCACCCTGGAGGAAAGATTGAATTCTATTTCCATTACCTATAGACAACATTACAAAATAATTTCGATCTGAAGATGGAATCAGAGTATTCAGTCAAAACTACAGGAAAATATACTTGGTAGTGTCATATTCAGAAGTTAATAAAATATGCTATTTTCTGAATTTTGTGATGGCTGTTGTTTTGTCAGCTTTTATAAAATTGGAATTTGATTTTATTTTCCCATTATGAATTTATATTTACAGTCTGCAGTACTTTTGCATTTTTAATTTTACATTATAGTTTTTAATAGTTAACAAGTTGTAAAAGGTTTGATCCCCAGAAAACCTTGATCTACCCCATCAGTTAAGTATACTAATATATTTAGAAAATGGATGAAATCAGCATTTGAATACATTTTTAAATATTTATTAAAAGAGGACATGGGTAAAAGAGCTTTGCAGTTGCCACCCTTCATTCTCAAATTCCCTGGATAAGGATGACCGCATAATCTTTGGATGATCATACGCAAGTCTTGTGTATTTGTTACGTAAATCTATTTAGTGGACTTTTGGTAGTGTGTACTGAGGCCAGTTTCTTCCACCTGAGCTCTGAATCCACCTCCAGCAGCCCAAAACCAATACTGAATTTTGGGGTCAGATATTGTTTTTGTGGACTTAGGTAACTATACACACATTGTCTTTATGATAGCTTTAATAATACTGCCATCAGACCTAAAATTGTCACGTGGATTAAAAGGAGTGACGGTGTCCCCAGGAGCCTGTTTCAATATGTAAGTATGAACACATATACATGTTAAAAAGACCCCTAGGAATTTTTTAACAAGGGCAAAACAGTAACTCAGCTTGTTTTCTCGCAGTAAAACCGGTTGAAAAGGCCTGATAGACTTGTCTGCAGTTATAAAACGTGTGTAGTTTTCACCTTTACATCTCCGGGAAACTAACAGACAAACGAATTGGTTACAACTGTTTTTAAGTGAAATTGTAAGTGGCTCTGAAAAGAGCCTTTTCAATGAGGAAGAAACGGGTAGACTTATGCCCTTTCCCCACGGATGCGACGTGCCAGCTGGATATCTTTGGGCATGATGGTGACGCGTTTAGCGTGAATAGCGCACAGATTGGTGTCTTCGAAGAGTCCCACCAGGTAGGCCTCGCAAGCCTCCTGCAGCGCCATCACCGCAGAGCTCTGGAAACGCAGGTCGGTTTTGAAGTCCTGGGCGATTTCTCGCACCAGGCGCTGGAACGGCAGCTTCCGGATCAGCAGCTCGGTGGACTTCTGGTAGCGACGGATTTCGCGCAAGGCCACGGTGCCCGGCCGGTAGCGGTGAGGTTTCTTCACGCCACCGGTGGCCGGAGCGCTCTTACGGGCTGCTTTAGTAGCAAGCTGCTTTCGCGGAGCTTTGCCGCCGGTGGATTTGCGAGCTGTTTGCTTCGTACGAGCCATTTGCAATGAGAGCACACAAAAAAGTGTAGTGAGCTGAGAGCAAGTGGCCTTTAAATATAGTGAGAAACATTCTGATTGGTCCTGTAATATTTCAAAAGTCCCGCGCGATAAAATCATTGGCTGAAGAGTGACCAGACTGATTGGTTCATTACTAGACAATCTTATTGGATGAGCTGCCCCACCGCCCATCCTGTCCTTTTCGTTTCAGTTATCTGCAGCGACAAATTGTTTAAAATTCTAGCTCATCCAGTCCCAAAGAACAGGGTGTATAACAAGGTATCTAAGGATTTTTAAAATGTAAATTCCGATTCAGTAAGTTTGAGTGGGACTTGAAATTCTGCATTCCTGACAGTCTCGCAAGTTATCAATGCTGGTGAACACTCACTAAACCACCGGAAACGTTCACTGACTCATGTCGGGAAATAACGCTTATATTCAGAGAACGAGAATTCCATGCTATTTTGTTACTGGCGAACAGCAAGTTTCCTTGCCCTTTGTTTTCTAAGTCCAAGTCACATTCCCACCCTGCCTGTTCTCAAAATGTCTTATTTTGGTTGGTCTTAAGTTTCACTTTGTATACTCTAAAATGTACTTTATAAAGGAAGGTGTTATTTTCTCGAAACTTAACTTTTTAACATTAGGCTAGGGGATCGGTGGCTCACGCCTGTAATCCCAGCATTTTGGGAGAGCGAGATGGGACGATCACTAGAGGCCAGGAGTTCTAGACAACCCTGGCTAAAATGGTGAAACCCCGTCTCGCATAAAAATACAAAACCTAGCTGGGTGCGGTAGCAGACGCCTGTAATCCCAAGTACAC
The DNA here is from genome assembly GCF_029281585.2 of Gorilla gorilla gorilla. Classification (NCBI taxonomy): domain Eukaryota; kingdom Metazoa; phylum Chordata; class Mammalia; order Primates; family Hominidae; genus Gorilla; species Gorilla gorilla. Next base: position 43,731,699 of record NC_073229.2, on the reverse strand, counting down.
AGGAGGCTGAGGCATGAGAACCGCGTGAAGGGGCGGGGTGGAGGTTGCAGTGAGCCGATATCGCACCGCTGCACTCCAGCCTGGGTGACAGAGCTAGACTGTCTCAAAATAAAACAATCCAGACGAAAAGCAAAAAATACCCTAACAGAAGCAAGTTATCATCCTTTCTTGTGTAACTACGGACGGCTCTGAAAAATGCCGTTTCAAGTGTAAGCTACGTTTTCTGATTTGAGTGTTTACTTGACCTTGGCCTTATCATGCTCTGTTATTTTGGCAACAGGACGGCCTGAATATTGGACAGGACGCCTCCCTGAGCAATAGTGACGTTGCCCAGCAGCTTGTTGACCTCCTCGTCGTTGCGGATGGCCAGCTGCAGGTGGCGGGGGATGATGCTGCGGGTCTTGTCACGTATGGCGCTGCCCACCAGTTCTAAGATCTCGGCGGCCAGGTACTGTAAGTACACTGGCGCAGCGGCTCCGACCGGCTCAGAATCATTGCCCTTTCGAAAAAAATGACGGACTCTGCCCTATTGGGAACTGCAAGCCCGGTAGCGACGAACAAGTTTTAGCTTTAGCTCCATTTTCCACGTCCGAAAATAGCGACCTGTGAAAGCAGCGGAAAACTGTGAAAGACAAGCAAGCTGGAATGGCGCCTGAACAAATCCTTTTATACAAACTGCAAGGCTGCAATAGGAAGCTATCCCATTGGTCAATTATGTTTGGTGCTTTATCCAATAGAAAAAGATAACATAAATTCCATATTTGCATAAACCCCACACCTCAGTGAAACCGTGTTTCTTTTGTCCAATCAAAAGTGAGGAATCTTAAACCGTCATTTGAATCTCAGGACTATAAATACATGGGCTCTGAACTGTTCTCTGTGCTACTCTGTGGTGGAGAGTCTTAGTAGCTTTTCTATTCTGTTTAGGAATAGCAATGCCTGAACCCTCTAAGTCTGCTCCAGCCCCTAAAAAGGGCTCTAAAAAAGCTATCACTAAGGCGCAGAAGAAGGATGGTAAGAAGCGTAAGCGCAGCCGCAAGGAGAGCTATTCTATCTATGTGTACAAGGTTCTGAAGCAGGTCCACCCCGACACCGGCATCTCATCCAAGGCCATGGGGATCATGAATTCCTTCGTCAACGACATCTTCGAGCGCATCGCGGGCGAGGCTTCTCGCCTGGCTCACTACAATAAGCGCTCGACCATCACCTCCAGGGAGATTCAGACGGCTGTGCGCCTGCTGCTGCCTGGGGAGCTGGCTAAGCATGCTGTGTCCGAGGGCACTAAGGCAGTTACCAAGTACACTAGCTCTAAATAAGTGCTTATGTAAGCACCTCCAAACCCAAAGGCTCTTTTCAGAGCCACCTACTTTGTCACAAGGAGAGCTATAACCACAATTTCTTAAGGTGGTGCTGCTGCTATTCTGTTTCAGTTCTAGAGGATCAACTGGAATGTTAGCGAAGGCAAGTTTTAGAGCCAAGGTTAACTTGGACGGGGCCGTGCGCGGTGCCTCTTGCCTTTAATCCCCGCAATTTGGGAGGCCGAGGCGGGCGGATCACTTGAGGTTGGGAGTTCGAGACTAGCCCGGCCAACATGGCGAAAGCCCGTCTCTACTAAAATACAAACGATAGACGGTCGTGATGGCGCTCTTATCTGTCTTAGCAAACTTCTTTGTTCCCCCTGGGTAAGCCTTCGGGTACTATGTATAATTCCTTTGATAAGGTCACTACTCCCTCCCTGGTGTAGTACAGGAAACTTTCCTTTCTGGATAATGAAGCAGGTAATGGAATTCAGAGTATAGTGTTTGTGGGGGTCATTAGCCGTTGACTTCTTGTGAGATGCGGGGGAGGGGAGCAGAAAAGTCTAAGCGACAAAAGGGCATGTAGGGATATTTGCTCCTGCAGCTTGCCTATGCTGTAAATTCTTACTTCAAGTATTGAGGAAACAATAAGCGAAGTCTGATTTCCCGGGCGCCTTTATACGGAATATTTCCCGCTCCACAAAATGAAATCGCAGTAGTTTTGAGTTATAATTGTTTATCAATGACAACAGCTATGTAGTTTACATATTTCATGCATCCCAGAAATCCAGATTCCCATTTCCTAAGCCACTTAACGTTCTGATTTCCAGCTCTGCGAGATACAAAAGGGTTTGGATTGTGTGCCCTACCCCATCTGGCGCCACTGCAAAGCTTACTAGGAAGGCCCCACTTGGAGAGGGAAACCTTTTTCGAGAAGTCCAGGAGGCCAAAAACAATATAGCTAAAAAAAAAAAAAAGGCAGGAAGAGCACTAGTTGAGGAGGAGGACTCAATGGTCCAATTCTGGGTCTGGGGCTGGGGGAAGAAATGCAAGAAGAAAAGACACTTGTTGACTGCACAGTAAGTAGGAGGAGGTGGGGGAATCGGAGGGGAGTATTTTCAGCGAATTTATGGGCATTATATGTAGGTGACATTCAGCGGTGTCTTTGGATGAAGAAATAAAGTTTCTCAAACAGTTTTTGTTTTTGTTTTGAGAAAGGGCCTTTCTCTGTCGGCCAGGCGCCATCATAGCTCACTGCAACCTCGACTTCCCCAGCTCAAGCGATCCTCTTACTTCAGCCCCTTGAGTGGCTGGGACTAGAGAAATGCGCCACCATATCCAGTTAATTTTTTAATTTTTTGTGGAGGCAAAGGGTCTTACTTTGTTGCCCAGGCTGGTCAAGCGAACTCCTGGGCTCAAATGATCCTCCCGCCTTGGCCTCCCAAAGCCCTGGGATTATAGGAATGAGTCACCGCGCCCGGCCCAGATTTAATTTTTAAGAATCTTTTAAAAGAGGTTCTGGGCCGGGTGTGGTGCAGCTCACGCCTGTAATACCAGCACTTTGGGAGGCCAAGGTGGGAGGATCACTTGAGCCCAGGAGCTCAAGACCAGTCTGGGCAACTTAGTGAGACCTTTTGTCTCCAGCAAAAATTTAAAAATTAACCAGGCCTGGTGGCACATTTCTGTAGTCCCAAGTACTGGGGAGGCTGAAGTGGGAGGATCATTTGAGCCTGGAAGGTGGAGGTTGCAGTAAGCTGTGACGGCACAACTGCACTCCAGTCTGGGTGAGGACAGACCCTGTCTCAAAAATAAAAAATAAAAAAAAATCTGGATGCCACACAAAATGTCAGTGAACAACTGTAAGTGAAGCACTTCCCATCCTAGTACTGTATTTGCAAACTGCCGTTGTGAAAGTGACGCTTGGCTTAAAAATCTAAATTTTCTTTTTAATTATAAAACGACCACATCCCCCAAAAACATTACTAAGGAATTGAGGCTGCAGTTTAAGAAGCTGATATTTAGGATCTATCTCCGGAGAAGTGAGACCTGGTAATATAAGCATTTTCAAAATGAACTTTTGGGCCAGGTGAGGTGCGTCATGCCTGTAATCCCAGCACTTTGGGAGACCTAGTCAGGCAGATCACTTGAGCTCACAATTCGAGACCAGCCTGAGCAACATGGCGATATCCAGTCTCTACAAAAAATTAGCTAGGCGTGGTGGCATATGCCTATAGTTCCAGCTACTATAGAGGCTGAGGTGGGAGGATTACTTGAGCCCGGGAGGCAGAGGTTGCAGCAAGCCAAGATCGCGCCGCCACAGCCTGAGCGACAGAATGAGATATGCATCCACCCCCTAAAAAAAGCATGACTCATTAAAAAAAAAAAATTTAGCCGGGCGCGGTGGCTCACGCCTGTAATCCCAGCACTTTGGGAGGCCGAGGCGGGCGGATCACGAGGTCAGGAGATCGAGACCATCCTGCTTAACACGATGAAACCCCGTCTCTACTAAAAATACAAAATAATTAGCTGGGCGTGATGGTGGGAGCCTGTAGTCCCAGCTACGCGGGAGGCTGAGGCAGGAGAATGGCGTGAACGCGGGAGGCGGAGCTTGCAGTGAGCTGAGATCGCGCCACGGCACTCCAGCCTGGATGACAGAGCGAGACTCCGTCTCAAAAAAAAAAAAAAAAAAAAAAAAAAAAAATTAAAAAAATATGAAGTTTTGAAGCAGAAATTATTTTGTCATATGTTCTTTCATAAATTTTTTGCCTGCCTGCCTTCTTCCTTTGTTACAGAACTCCAACACTTACCCAAAGGTAGCTGTTGGGTCAGGGTTTCTGTACTATAGTCCCTTCTGTGGTGGCCAGAAATATGTTACAGGAAAGAGGTCCCCATCCAGACCCCAAGAGAGGGTTCTTGGATCCCGCGCAAGAAAGAGTTCAGGGTGAGTCCGCAGTGCAAAGTAAATGGAAGTTTACTAAGAAAGTAAAGTGGTGAAAGGACAACTACTCCATAGACAGAGCAGGACATTCCCGAAAGTAAGAGGAGGAAGGCATCCACCCTAGGTACAATGCTTGTATATATGGGGAGATGTGCTCTGCTACAAAAGTTTGTGATAAAGAATTTTCTTAGTTACTATATTTTGCAAGAATCAACATTATTATCTTTAAACAAAATTAAGAATGCCTTTGTTCTCCAGTATAGGGATATCTGGACACTCCCAAGTCTGAGTCTGTTTAGTAAACATTATTTATTTGTTCCCTTAACCGTAAACATCTAGAAGCTAGGAATGACTGACTTTCTGGGAATGCGGCCCAGAAAGTCTCAGCCTCATTTTCCTAGCCCTCACTCAAAATGGAGTTACTCTGGTTCAAGTGACTCTGACACTTTTCTTCTCTTTTTTTCTTCTTTTTTCCTTCCTTTCTTTTTTATTTTTTATTTTTGAAATAAGAAATCAAGAATACTTGATGTTTCATCTAAAACAATACCCATAATTGATAAGCCAAAACAAAAACCTAGGTCTTCTAACTCAAAACTAGGATGTTTTGCTGTCTCTGCTGATACTCGGCTGATCGTTAATAGGTAATTAACAAACAAGCCTTGCTATGTCCCCCTCAGTTTATTACCATTAGATCATATGCCTACTGTCAGTCATATTAATCCACAACTATGCATTTCGCAAAACTTACCACAAAAATTCACAGGTTTCCCGCTTCCCTCGAGTTTTCATTTCCGAAGGGACCCATGTAATATAAAACTTATATTAAATACATTTGTATGCTTTTCTCTTGCTAATCTTTTTTTTTTTGTTTTTTGAGACTGAGCCTTGCTCTGTCACCCAGGCTGGAGTGCAATGGCGCGATCTCGGCTCACTGCAACCTCCGCTTCCCGGGTTCAAGCGATTCTACTGCCTCGCCCTCCCGAGTAGCTGGGACCACAGATACGTGCCACCATGCCCCGCTAATTTTTGTGTTTTTAGTAGAGACAGGGTTTTACCGTGTTGGCCAGGATGTTCTCAATCTCCTTACCTCGTGATCCGCCCGCCTCGTCCTGCCAAAGTGCTCGGATTACAGACGTGAGCCACTGCACCCGACCAATCTGTCTTTTTGTAGAGGGGCCTCAAGCATGAACTTACTGATGGGTGAGAAAAACAGAATTTTCTTTTCCCCTACAATATAAACATTAATTGTAATGTTATCATTCAGGACATTTTGGTGACCAATCTTACAGAAATTTTATCTTGTGCAAGTCTATGCAAACCAATATGTAAATGTTCTATAAGTGAGATTGTATTTCACTTTTCTAGTATCCTTTTAAATTAATAAAAGAGATTCTAATGATTATTTTCATTACTGCATTTCATTGTAGGGAAGTAGATAATTGCCCTTTATTCACTGACCTTCCCTTTTTAAAAATTATAAACCATGTTACCATGAAAATGCTTTTCAGTATTTCTCTACACACAAGAGAAATAAGGGCAAAAGTAGAAGTAAGGGCAAAAATAGAGATAGGAATCATGCATCCATTGATATACATATTTTGGTTTTTAATACATGTTACCAAGTTGCCTCCTGAAGGTCTGTTTACACTCTCACCAACAGGGTGTTTTTTCCTGACTTCCACAAATGCTCTTGAACAGTGGGTGTGTTAGTCTGTTCAAATTGCCGACATGAACAATTAAATCTCATTGTTGTTTTTATTTTTAAGACAATTATTGTTTGAGACTGCACATTTTGATAATAACATTTCTTCTATTACGGTTTGATTACTCATGATTCTTGCCCATTTTCTTTTGGGATGTTGCCTTATGTACATTATTTTAAATAGATAGCTCCATGTATTAAAAGATTATTATGTTTGAGGGCTTATGATATGTCAGTTACATTTCTAAGATTTTTTTTTTTTTTTTTTTTGAGACAGAGTTTCACACTTGTTGCCCAGGCTGGAGTGCAATGGTGCGATCTCGGCTCACCGCAACCTCCGCCTCCAGGGTTCAAGCAATTCTCCTGCCTCAGCCTCCCCAGTAATTGGGACTACTGGCAAGCGCCACCACGCCTGGCTAATTTTGTATTTTTATTAGAGATGAGGTTTCTCCATGTTGGTCAGACTGGTCTCGAACTCCCGACCTCAGGTGATCCACCCGCCTCGGCCTCCCACAGTGCTGGGATTACAGGTATGAGCCACTGGGCCCGGCCACATTTCTAAATTCTTTATAAGTATAAATTCATTCAATCTTCACCAAAACTCAATGAAGTGTGAGTACTATTATTATCATTGTTTTACAGATCAAAACAAGTAATATAGCCACTTACTGAGTTCTATACACCTGGTAATTTTTTTGTTTCGTTGTTCTATCAATTATTGGGGAAGGGGTGTTGAAATCTCTACCTTTAAATCATGTATGTGTCTATTTCTCCTTTCGGTTCTATCAGGTTTTGCCACACATATTTTGCAGTTCTGTTATTTGGTGCATATACATTTAGAATTGCTTGTTTTTCGTATTGGATTGACCCTGTTATCATTATGTAATATCCCTGTCTGTTCCCAGTAATTTTCTTTGCTCTGAAATATACTTATCTGATATATCATCCAAAAGACCACCAGGATGGCTAAAGAGTAGACAGGAGAGATTTACTGGCAATACTAATTTGCAAGCCAGGAAGAGATGGTCCCAGAACCTGCCAAAATTACTCTCTGTTTGGGGAGAAGGAGCAGGTTGGTTATTTTTATGCCTCATAGGCTATATATTACACTATAGAGTCATACATATTCAGCACGTTTGGGGGGACAGCTATATATATTATGAGGGGTGCCAAGTGCATTCACAATGGATAAACACGTGTAATATACCTCCCATGTTCACTTTGAGGTTAAATTTTAGGTCAAAATGAGGTAGAATTTAGGTCTTTACATCACAAGGTGAACTATAGGAACAAAGTTTACGTGCTGCCTCTAGCAGCTGGCTGAAAATGGCTTAAGGTCTACAATTACGTGTAAGAATAGAATGTGTGTCAAGGCGGTCCTCTGTCCAATCAGAGTTGTAGTGGACTGGACTGTAAATCAGAGTTTGGAGGGCTTCTGATAGCTCCTATAGTTAAGGAATTTAGCAAGTGTGAGTTTTTTGGTAGTCTTTGGAATTTAGGAATTTGCCATGCCAGCCAAGCCATGAATGCTCTACCAGTAGGTAACTTTGTTTGCTTAATTTTAGAGTCTGTCTTAGTTGGTATAGGGGCATCTATTTTGGTCTTTCAGATCCCAGATACTATTAATACAGATACTCTTGCAGTTTTGGGCAGATGTTTATATGGCTTATCTTTTTTGCAGCCTTTAATTTCAACCTGCATTATGTTTATATTTGAAGTGAGATTCTTGCAGACAGTGTACAGTTGTTTTTTTTGAGATGGAATTTCACTCTTGTTGTCCAGGCTGGGGTGCAGTGGCACAGTCTCAGCTCACTGCAACCTCCGCCTCCTGGGTTCAAGGGATTCTCCTGCCTCAGCCTCTTGAGCAGCTGGGATTGCAGCCATGCGCCACCACGCCCGGCTAATTTTTGTATTTTTAGTAGAGACAGGATTCACCATGTTGCCCAGGCTGGTCTCGAACTCCTGACCTCAAGTGATCCGCCAGCCTCGGCCTACCAAAGTGCTGGGATTACAGGTGTGAGACTCCGCGCCCAGCCAAACTGTTTTTTTTATGGGTGTATTTACACCACACACATTTAATGCAATTATTGATATCTTAGGGCTTAAGTTCATGAAGGGTAGTGTGGGAACCATAGTCTCTTGGCCCACTAAATGTTTGCCAGAAATCACTGACAAGGCAGATTGATTAATAGGTGAAAAGGCATTTTACCTATTGTTTAACGTGTCTATGTGGGAGCATTCAGAATTAATTACCTAACTTCCCAATGAGTTATAGATGCTTATATACCATTTTTAGATCACAGAAAGAATTGGGGCTTAGATTCTGGTAAAACAGGTTATGGGAGGCAAAAGAGGTTTGGCTTGCAAAGGTGGCCTTGTTATGTAGGTGAAGCCTCCCTCAGAAAGAATAGATGGTAAATGTTTCTTTTATGATTTTTAAGTGTCAGACTCTCAGTCTCTCCTGGATCTGGGGAAAGGTATAGAAAGGTGAGGAGGCATGGCTGCATTAATGGAGATTCTCTACAGATGTAAAATTTTTCCCATTTAAGGCAGCTTTGCAAGCCCATTTCTGCCTGCTGGCCAAGCAGCAGCCGTTTCAAAATATATCAAAGAAATATATTTTGGGGTAAAATATTTTGATTTCCTTTAGACTGGTGGCTTTATAAGAAAAGGAAGAGACACCTGAGCTGACACACATACCCTTGCTCTCTCAACATGTTATGATGCAGTAAGAAGGCCCTCACCAGATACTAATTCCATGCCCTTAGCTTCCCAGGTTCTAGAACAGTAGGAAATAAATTTCTTTTCTTTAAAAGTTAGCCAGTCTGTGGTATTCTGTTATAGTATCACAAAATGGACTAAGTAACTATATTATGATCATCTTACATGACTGATTCCTCCTACATCATACACATACACAGGCCACATTTGGAACATTGTTAGAGGTTCCACTGTCCAGTACAAATGTACTACAAATTATATATGTATTTTTAAATTTTTGAGTATCTTCAATAGTATATTTTTGTTAACTTTTGTAGTCAAAATGTCATTATAACATGTATTCAATATGCATAATTATTATTGAGATGTTTTACATTCTTTCTTCATACTAAGTGATATGGTTTGGATATTTGTCCCCTCTAAATCTCATGTTGAAATGTAATCTCCAATGTTGGAAGTGAAGCCTGGTGAAAGGTTTTTGGATCGTGAGGGTGAACCCCTCATGAAGCGCACTCTTCAGGGTAATCAATGGGTTCTCACTTTGAGTTCACAAGAGACCTGGTTCTTTAAAAGAGTGTGACACCTCCCCCATCTCTCTCGCTCAGCTCTCACCATATGATATGCCTACTCCCTCTTCACCTTCCACCATGATTGGAAGTTTCCTGAGGCCTTGCCAGTAGCAGATGCCTGCACCACACCTCCTGTACAGCCTGCACAACCATGAGCCAAAAAAAATTACTTTTCTTTATAAATTAGTCAGTCTCAGGGATTCCCTTATAGTAATGCAAGAACGAACTAACACACTAAGTCTATTTCATATTTACAGAATAGCTCAATCTGAAGTACCCTTTTTCAACTTCACAGTAGCTACTTGTAGCTAGTGGGCACTGATTTGGAGAGTGTTCAAGGGTGAATTGTATTATGCAATTAACAGATTTTTTTTTATTGTTTTCGCAAACCACGAGGCATCAGATTGTCTTACTTTCTCTGCTCCTGGTGTTGGAGTTGTTATTGGGAAACAACTTATTTTCCTCTTATATTTATATGGAATAAATAACCCCCAATATTTCCCTCCCCAATATCTGCCTTTTGTATGTTTTTTGAAGGCAAGTGCCTAGAATTTACTGTTTTTGAAGCACTTACTGAAACGATTGCCATCTAGTTGTTTTGCTAATAGCACATGCCAGGCGCTTGTTGGTTTACTTAATTCAAGGTAACTTGGATGAGAAGAAGAGTTTTTCTCATCCATGGCTCAGTGGAGTATAGATTACTGATATTGTGACTGGATGTACTCCTGCTTTCTAGTCTGAGTTTTTGAAGCTACCCTTAATCTTGGTTTCAATTTTATCTAGCCCTGTACATATCCAAGACTCTTTGCAAAATGGTCTACGATTTGTTTAGGAAGTTAGAATAGCTGTACTTTCTGAACCACGGTTCCTGACATTTTCTGGACTTCAAACACATCCAGCATTTTATCGAAGTATTTATCCTTCCTACTTGGCTGGCTTCTTCATTGCCTTCAGGTCTGAATTCAAATGACATTCTCCTGATGAAACTTTCCATCCTTATTTCTATTCTTTTTTCTTATCCCCTTTCTTTATTTTTCTCCACAGCACTCATCACTTATCTCTACATTTTCACTATGTATTTACCTTATTGTGCACCTCCCACTACAAGACAAGTAGCACCGTAAGGAAACAGGTTGTCTGCTTTTTCACTGCTATGCTCCCTGCACCTAGAACACTCTCTGGCACTTAGCAGGTTTTCAGTAAATATATGCTGAACTAATAATGCTGGATATACATCTCCCTCATGAACTCTCTAAATCCTTCTAATTTACATTGATCAATCTTCTTTTCCACGTGCTTTTGTATGATTTATTGCTCAAAATCTTTATTTTGTATGCAGAATGTGCACTGGTATTTAATCTTCATGTATGTAAGTCCTCCCTTCTCTTGAGTATAATCTCTTCAGGGCAGTATCTCAGATAACTTTTTAACATCTCCATCATGAATCTTGCACCTTTTCAAAGAAAATGAGCCAGTGGTTACTGATGTTTATGGCTATTGTTGAGGGTGAAGATCATTATAATTTTGAAAAGGGAAGTTGAATATTGTGAAGGGAAAGATATCACTAGAGTCAGAAGACTTGGGAAAAGGCAAAAAACAAACTAAAAATGAGCACTTTTAGTCTCCTGACAGTTTCTCTGAATCAAATCCATAGTTCTGTGACAGCGTTGGCTTAGAAGCAGATTGTTTTTTTTGAAATGGAGTTTCGCTCTTGCCCAGGCTGGAGTGCAGTGGCACAATCTCGGCTCACTGCAACCTCCGTCTCCAGGGTTCAAGCGATTCTCCTGCTTCAGCCTATGGAGTAGCTGGGATTACAGGCTCCCACAACCACGCCCAGCTAATTTTTTGTATTTTTAGTGAAGACTGGGGTTTCACCATGTTGGCCAGGCTGGTTACGAACTCCTGTCCTCAAGTGATCTGCCCGCCTTGGCCTCCCGAAGTGTTGGGATTACAGGCATCAGCCACCGTGCCCAGCCAGGAGCAGATTTTCTTACACTCATGTTTCTTTTTCCTTCTGTCATCCTGTTTCAGTATAAGTAGACCACAGATAGAAGTAGTAGATACCTCAGAAATTCCTGGAATAATTAATCCACGTTCATCTGTACTCCATCTGCTCATATCTCATGGAATATAAAAGGAAAAACACCAAGATTTCCCTAGGCAATCTGTCTTGATTTTAGGTTCCTCAACAGGAGAGCCAGACAATGGCTGTAATAATATTGTCCCGGCCAAGGAAAAACTTCCCCTTTGCCCTCCCAAGGTTTATGGAAAATTACTGGCAAAACACAGATTAATTGGAGAAAAGGCATATATATTTATTTCATCACAATTTTACAGGAGATTTTAGAATTAAGACTGAAAGATACAGGGGAAATTGCCCATTTTTATGCTTAGGTTCAACAAGATAAACAGCTGTATAGGGTACGATCTAATGCTAACAGACTGAGTGGGGAAGCCCCGCAAGGCTTGTCTGTCAAGATTCTTCTTGACCTCTCAGTGCAGCATTTCTTCCTTCTGGTTATAGGACAAGACCCTCTTTTAGAATGGGGGGTCTTATGACCTACAGGCAAACAAGGTAGGTTAGAGTAATATTTTTAGGTTTTATGGCTGGTTCTGGGGAAAAGGAGTTCTGGTTTGTATGGCCTACCTTGAGGAGGAATTCTGGTTTCTATGGCTAGACTTTGGGGAGAATGGGACTTACAGACAGGAAGGCAGAAGGTGGTCAGTGAAACACTTTTATAATAATAATCCTATTTTGAGTATTTCTGTTATGGAATGTTTGTTCTCTCATTTCCTGAAAGATTCCAGAGACTCCTCATTCAGTGTTGTGAAAAAGTTCAGGAAATGCAACTCAAAAATGTGCCACTTTGTTACGCTGATTTCTTTGAACTGAGGGCACCTAGGAAACAGTAAATTCAAGGAAGGGCTTTCTCTGAACTCTAATAAAAAATTTCAAAATTAAAAAAAAATTCAAAAAGGAATTTAGTTGTTAAGATTCACTTCCCTGGGGAATCTCATCAACCAGAGAAGATTAACTGTATCACAGGAGAGGAGACTGGTGGTTAACACCATCTAAACAGACTTTGTCACAGCTGTCACCTATTCTTTGAAACACCCATTTATTTTTCTCCAAAATCATATACTCTCCCCTAAGTTGCCTACATCCCCCTTCTTTCTCCCTTATGAATCAGAGAGCTTATAAGCTTCTACAGTTCATTGGGATTTGGGGTATTCGCTTTTCTTCCCTCCCACTCCCCCTCCCCTTTTTTTGTCTTTGAGACACAGTATTTTGTCTTTGAGACTCCGCCCACGCTGGAGTGTGGTGGCTCTATGTGAACTCACTGCAACCTCCTCCTCTCGGGTTCAAGCGATCCTCCCACCTCAGCTTCTCGAGTAACTGGAACTACAGGCGTGCACTACCAAGCCCGGCTTTTTTTTTTTTTTTTTCTTTTTCTCCCCCGTTTCTTTTCTGGTTATTTTACTGGAGACAGGGTTTCTCCATGTTGTCCACGCTGGTCTCGAACGCCTGACCCGCCGTCCTCGGCCTCCCAAAGTGCTGGTATTACGGGCATGAGCCACTGCGCCCGATTTGAAGGACCTCTTAAATATCTATTTAGAAATTGGTCGGAGTCCACTCCTTTCCAAAAACATGAGTCACAATCCCGGAAAAGCACGAGCGGCTGAAAGTCAAAATAACCAGAACAAAACCTCCACTCATGCTTAAAAAAGGTATTTTGACAAAATCCTAATTCGGCCAATTATTATTAGTATTCAAGTCGAAGGCTCGTCAAGCCAGACTGGGGATTGGGTCAAACATAAACCTTACACCAGACGGAAGGATTACATGCAAATGAAGGATGCAGATTCTGATTTCCCATTGGGTATTTGACATTAGCCAATGGGAGAATTCCCCACAGCCTACCTCCAGTCAGTATAAATACTTCTCTGCCTTGCGTTTTAATGTAGTTTCATTACATTTGCTTGTGGCGATTTTTCCTTCTTATCAGAAGTAGTTATGTCTGGTCGCGGCAAACAAGGCGGTAAAGCTCGCGCCAAGGCTAAGACTCGGTCTTCTCGTGCAGGTTTGCAGTTTCCTGTGGGCCGAGTGCACCGCCTGCTCCGCAAAGGCAACTACTCCGAGCGCGTCGGGGCTGGCGCGCCGGTGTATCTCGCGGCGGTGCTTGAGTACCTGACCGCCGAGATCCTGGAGCTGGCGGGCAATGCGGCCCGCGACAACAAGAAGACCCGCATTATCCCGCGCCACCTGCAATTGGCCATCCGCAACGACGAGGAACTTAATAAACTTTTGGGGCGTGTGACCATCGCGCAGGGTGGCGTTCTGCCTAATATTCAGGCGGTGCTGCTGCCTAAGAAGACTGAGAGCCATCATAAGGCCAAGGGAAAGTGAAGAGTTAACGCTTCGTACGCTGCTGTTTTTCTGTCAGCAGACGAAATCAGCCTAACAGCAAAGGCTCTTTTCAGAGCCACCTACGACTTCCATTAAATGAGCTGTTGTGCTTTGGATTATGCCGCCCATAAAGATGTTTTTGAGGTGTTTTTAATGGTTTTGAATGTGGCACTTTTAGTAATTTGTCCTGCAGAAATTAGATCCATAGAAACCTCAGGAATTCTAGGTATGTGGGAGAAGTGCCATGCAGCACGAAAAACATGTTTACAGGGGTGATTCGCGTTAAGTTTCACACACAGCAGTTACTGCATTTTAGAGGAAGGAAATTATACCCATGAGTGCATTCCTAACTATCTTGAATGGAAGTGTTAAAACCCGCATGCCCCACACGTTAAAAGTTTGAATATGTCATACCATTTGCTGTAGCAATTAATGGCATACACAATTGAGAGCACACACATTACCACTGAACATTTGAGTATGTATTTCCCAAAATGAGCTTTTTTCCAGTTTGGGGATGTTTTGCTTTGTTTTGGGGTGGAGTCTCCCTCTCGCCCAAGCTGGAGTGCAGCGGTGTGATAACAGCTCACTGTAACCTCGAACTGGGGCTCAAGCGATCCTCTTGACAGCCTTCCGAGTAGCTGGGATTACAGGCTAGAGCCGCCACGCCCGGCTAAGAGCATTTTTCTAATTGCGCACACTTCTTAACGCGACGCCCGGAAAAATACAATTTTAAATAAAGCGCATATGCAAATTTCCCTAATCGTCTGCAATATTTTCTGATTTCTTTTTTATATTTTAACTAGAAACAATTGGAGGTTTCCGCGTTGCTTTGTGTGGTTGTAAATTTTAAGACTTCAGGAAACTTTTCCAGTACAAGACTTGTCCACAGTGGATATAGCAGCTAAGGGGTTAACAAAATGACGTCAGAGTAACTACGGTAATGGGCAGGAGCCTCTCTTAATCTGCAACCAGGCACAGAGATGGACCAATCCAAGAAGGGCGCGGGGATTTTTGAATTTTCTTGGGTCCAATAGTTGGTGGTCTGACTCTATAAAAGAAGAGTAGCTCTTTCTTTTCCTCCACAGACGTCTCTGCAGACAAGCTTTTCTGTCGTTTTGCCATGGCTCGTACTAAACAGACAGCTCGTAAATCCACCGGCGGTAAGGCGCCACGCAAGCAGCTGGCTACCAAGGCTGCTCGCAAGAGCGCGCCGGCTACTGGCGGCGTGAAAAAGCCTCACCGTTACCGCCCGGGCACTGTGGCTCTGCGCGAGATCCGCCGCTACCAGAAGTCGACCGAGCTGCTTATTCGGAAGCTGCCGTTCCAGCGCCTGGTGCGAGAAATCGCCCAAGACTTCAAGACCGATCTTCGCTTCCAGAGCTCTGCGGTGATGGCGCTGCAGGAGGCTTGTGAGGCCTACTTGGTAGGGCTCTTTGAGGACACAAACCTTTGCGCCATCCATGCCAAGCGAGTGACTATTATGCCCAAGGACATCCAGCTCGCTCGCCGCATTCGCGGAGAGAGAGCGTAAATGTAAAGTTACTTTTTCATCAGTCTTAAAACCCAAAGGCTCTTTTCAGAGCCACGCACTTATTCCAACGAAAGTAGCTGTGATAATAAGTTTTGTCTTAACAACAAATTTCTAAGGACCCCCCCCAGGAAAGCATTAGACTATGGTCTTAAAGTTCATTAACAGAAATACGGTTTGGTCAGTCTTACAGTGTAGGTTATTTCTGACCTTATTAGTTAGGTGCTATTTGGAGAGAAGCTGTGTAAGTCCACTATCAGTCAGGCCTCTGGCTTGGTATGATTAGCATTTGTTTAAACAACTTTGTAAGACTAAGAGTAAGGGAAAAATCTGTTAAGTAGTTAACGCGCTTACTAGGCATTTTTGCAAAGCTTTGAAAAGATTGGAAAGTTGTGTCTTGCGAGTTCCAATGTCTTCCTCAAAATGCTTAGAAGGATTTTCTCAGCTCAATACATAGTCCCCTAGGTTTTCTCATATATTTTATATATATACATATATATATATACTGTTAAATTCATTTGGCTGTTAACATTAACCTGAAATTTATTCTGGTGCAAAATGTGAGGCAGGGATCTAACTGGCTCTCATTTTATCCATAGCTAGCTACCCACTTTAAATCTGTCAGTCTGTCGACCAAGCATAATTTAATCCCTTATATATGAATTTTTATATGTGTGGCTTTGCTTGTAAATAGTCTATCTGGTTGTATTGCTTTGTTTTCTCTAGGACTATGCACCATGACATGCCACATTTTTTTTCTTCAGTACTTCTTGCCTGTAGTTATCTATTAAAATCTAGAATTTACAAGTTTTAACCATTTTCTTTCTGTTGATCTTGCTTTTCGGTTTTGGAGGTTGGGGATTGAGTACTGGAAGAAAATTTAGAGGGATGGGAATACTGTACGCAAACAAAAGTAATATTTACTTTAAAATTTTTATATTTTATACTTTTTTATCATATAGCTTTTACATCACATTTTACAGACTAACTTTAGAACAACCACAGAATGTCCAACATTAAAACTACTAATTCCAAAGACCTTGCCTCACATTCTTTTTTACAATAAATATTTTTTACACCTAACATTCTTTCTTGGCCTACATCTAGAATGTAAACTGATGTACCATACTAAAATCGCCTGACCGTCAACAACAACAAATCACACACACAAAAGATTAAATTTGAATTGCATCGTTTACTTAAATTCATTTGGTTCCAGCTTTTAATAAAGCAGTTTTTGGTTTATAAAGTAATATTTGCATTTTAAAAATTATGAAAATGAATATGTCAGTTTGTTTTATGATTCGTTTTTCTTGACTCTTATACAAGCGACTCTACCTGGCATAGACATTTGTTATCCACAGACAGTATGGATATGTTAGAGATGCCAATGGACTTGGTCTATGCCAAGGTGACTACTCACAAGCTCTGGGCCCAACTGAAGGTCAAGTATTTTTTTTCCAGTTATAGATGTGCTGGATCTGATGTATAGTGCTTGACTTTTTATATTTTCTTTATCTGTAGGAAACAAATGTGTTGGAGGTACTGGGTCTGACGAATAGCATAAAAGAATAAAGTGACATTACTGTCTGAGGATCAGATGGACAGGGGGTGGTAGCTCAGTCCAGCTATTCTCCACTCCCTCACTTACATTCTTTGCCCCCTCCTCAACAGAACAAGGATTCTGCTGTAACTCTTCACTGACAGTTGATATTTAAAAATTAACGAATGGATGAAATTCTCATTTGTGAAAGAAAATTTATTGAGCATTTTGTATTTGTGAGTAGTGCAAACATTTTAATATTATATTAAGAATCTATTGTTTTGTATTAGAGGAGTAATTAAGGAGAGATTGGAGACAAAAAGGGGGTGTTGTTTGCAGAATATACCATCCAAAAATAGGCCACTGTGGGATCAGGATTCTTTTGAGCTAAAGGCACTTCAGAAACAGCAATTCAAGAAGGGAATTCTTCTAAACTTTTCTTTCTGAAAACAGGAGATAAAAGTTCCAATGTGAAAAATGCTCTCCTTGTACCAGGAGAAAAGACATATTCTTCAGCCCAGAGGCATAGATGACATAATTCTGCACAAACACAGCATGGAGTCATAGCCGAGAGACTTCTATACACAAACAAACCTTGTTAAAATAATCATATTTTCCTTTAATCTCCTCATATGGTTTACTTTCCCACAATTGCCTCTCTTTAACTTAATGTGAAAGCATTTAGCTTTTGCCATTTCTTTGGGGCTTCACTTTTTTATGAGGGTTCTCCTGTCCCATAAAATTTACATTAAATACATTTGTATGCTTTCATTCTGCTAATCTGTTTTATGGCAAATGAATTATCAGGTCCAGCTGGAGACCCTAACAGAGTAGAGGTAAAATTTTGCCTCCCTACAAGATAGAGATTGTGTGCATTAAATGTTGTTTGTTCCCAGTTGTTCAGTTTGTCAGGCCTCTGAGCCGAAGCTAAGCCATCATATCCCCTGTGACCTGCACGTATGCCTCTAGATGGCCTGAAGTAACTGAAGAATCACAAAAGAAGTGAAAATGCCCTGTTCCTGCCTTAACTGATGACATTACCTTGTGAAATTCCTTCTCCTGGCTCATCCTGACTCAAAAGCTCCCCCACTGAGCACCTTGTGACCCCCAACCCTGCCAGCCAGAGAACAACCCCCTTTGACTGTAATTTTCCACTATCTACCCAAATCTTATAAAACGGACCCACCCCATCTCCCTTCGCTGACTCTTTTCGGACTCAGCCCGCCTGCACCCAGGTAGAATAAACAGCCTTGTTGCTCACACAAACCCTGTTTGGTGGTCTCTTCACACGGACGCGCCTGAAACAGTTTAACAGGGTTTTTCCTGCCCAGTCACCACAAAGCGATGTTATGCTGCAGGCTGAAGTTTACAGCTAATGCTGTTGAAGTCTAAAATCAGTTTTGGTTTGTTAGATTTGGGTGAGATGGCTAAGATTCTCAGAGAAAGAAGTCAAGTTTGGGGTGCATTTTTCAGACTTAAAAATTTAGCAGTAGCCCTTGCAGTTTTTCCAATAAAAGTGATTTACGAATGTTTTCAGGAAATTTAAAACAACAGTGAGAAGCATGTATGGAGATTTGAACTACACTCCAGACTTGGCTATAGGAAAGCACGAACGCTGCTATTGTATTGCACCTTGGAAAAGAGAACAAAGGAATATTTTCGGACAATTTTAACATGTCACATATGAAAAGCTAAACGGAATCTGTCAACACCTTGTACGTTATTACAGGCTGTGATTTTAAAAAAACAATCCTTACTAATACATACATAGTTGCTGCTAGCGATATAGTGTTGGGAGTAAAAACACGAAAATGAGAGTTCAGGACAATATACCAACTCTGAGCAGATTTTTTTAAGTAGTAACATCTAAATTAAACCATATTATGTAATATTTATTTCTTTTCCACAGTGTCTTCTCATGCCTCGTTCACATTAGCTGATTAAAAGTCCCCTGAGTATCATCACAACCCGATTTACAGATGAAGGCACGGTTGCAATGAGCTAACAATCACCCTCTTCTGAATGAGACAGTACAGTGTAAAGGATAGCAAAACTCCACTCCCATCCTCTTAGGGCTCTGGCTGGACCAGCAAATTAAATTAATGTAAAATGGATTAACAGGAGAAAGGTATATGCATTTATTTAACACAGGTTTTACGTGACACAGGTGCTCTCATAAGGTAATGAAAGCCCAAAAAAAGCAGTTAGCTACTTATATAATGAATTGGACAATTAGTAAAATGTAAAAATGCGCTAAAGCAAAGGGATTTAGGCTAGAATATATAACTGTAGAGAAGCGCCCAGCAAGGGCTAGTGCAAGGTTTGTACAGAATTCTCTTGGCCTCAGCCTCCTATCCTTGAGAAGAATGTTGCTTTTTTTAAACTACAGTGAGAACATCTTTCATATGAGAATTTCACCTACTGCTTCTAAGAAACAGGTCAGCTTTCAAAAAAACATAAGGCCAGAGTGATCTTTTCACGCCTGCTCTTTTAAGTACCTTTGAATAGTCGATATGTCTTCAAGCACTTGAAAGACTTAAAAAGTTTACCACTCTGGCATATTAATGAAAGCCCTTAATATAAGCCCTTATTAAAATTCTCAGTCGAGGGTATAAATTCAGATTCAAATAGTAGTGTCGTAAACGGGAGGGGAAAACTAAAGGGATTAAAAAGTGAAACTATTGTGTTCTCCCTCGCAGTCCTTAGGTCACTGCCCCTCGAGGGGCGGAGCAAAGAGTGAGGCAGCAACGCCTCCTTATCCTCGCTCCCGCTTTCAGTTCTCAATAAGGTCCGATGTTCGTGTATAAATGCTCGTGTCTTACTTTGTTTTTGCGTACCTGGTCTTTGTTCTCAGCGGATTAGGCATGTCTGGTCGTGGCAAAGGAGGTAAAGGTTTGGGTAAAGGAGGTGCCAAGCGTCACCGAAAAGTGTTGCGGGATAACATCCAAGGCATCACCAAGCCGGCCATTCGGCGCCTTGCTAGGCGTGGTGGGGTTAAGCGAATCTCCGGTTTGATTTATGAGGAGACTCGTGGCGTTCTCAAGGTGTTTCTGGAGAACGTGATCCGGGACGCCGTGACCTACACGGAGCACGCCAAGCGCAAGACTGTCACTGCCATGGATGTGGTTTACGCGCTCAAGCGTCAAGGACGCACCCTGTACGGCTTCGGCGGTTAATCTTTTCGTCAGTTTTCTTCCAATGGTCCTTTTCAGGGCCGCCCACTCCTTCTCAGAAAGAGCTGTGATTGTATTCTTTCGGATGGTAACATCTTCATGGCTTTACTCGGCTACTTTGCCTAGTATGTAGAACTATTACAAACCAGTTGGGAGAGACCAGGTTGTTTGGTCTGAGTGGCTGCTAAAGCAGAAATCAGCTAAGCAAACGAGGTCTCGGAGATAAGTGAGCTATAAACTTTAATGCTATAGTTTTGACATGTCAAGCAACTTAACGTGCAGCGCGAGTCCGATAAATGAGTAGCTCAGCTTTTTAGTTTTAAAAACGAGTTCTGCGTTATTTGTACGAGAGCCTAAGATGCTAGCTGCCTGGAACTGAGTAGGTGGATTAAAATGGGTGTCAGGTGTTCTCCCAGGCGTATCTGACTTAACGTCAGCAAAAGCTGTACTTTTAGCCTCCCTGGGAACACCTGCCGTCCTTAATCGCCCCCTGTCCGTAGCGCCAGAAGCCTTTACTTCCATTTCTAGTTAAGCTTGGCGTCCTGCTGAGTGACGTCACCTCCCCCTTCCCTGGAGTAGGACTGGTGGTTAAAGCTGCTTTGCTATTTTCAGTCCTCAGGCTGGAGGCTCCCCTAAGCAGGCTGCCTACGCAGTTCGTAAATTCCCACTTAGTAGACTAAGGGAGTCTGTTTTATAAATAAGGACTCAAATTTCTTCTGACTCCGAGGTCCGTGGCAGTAGCTATAAGATGGAAGCCCCCTCTGATAAAAGATTGTTAGATGACTTGCATCTTCACTGTACCTGTCAACCCAATAGTCTTCTATTCCTGCCTTAAATTGTAAATTCCAAAACTGATTTAATTGTGAAAGTTTCAAACTGTACGACCTAGGAAGTGTCAAAGTTAGGTGACAAGATTTTTAGAAGTCAGCCAAATATTCAGCATCTTTGATTTAGTAACAAATATATTGATGGCTACTTCAGCAAAAAAAATCAACTTTGTTTTCTGGTTACTTTGCTAACAAGCTTCTCCTGACAGGAGGATATAGTGAATAGGCAGTTGAATAAGTGAGTTCGGGTGAGAGGTCTGAGCTGGAGATAAAAATGTGGGAGTCATCAGCAGATAAATAAATGCTGAGACCAGATGAGATGGCTAAAAACTGAAACATAATGTAGTGCAGCATTGTTTGTAATAGTAAATGAGTGGAAACTGTAAAGTTTTCATCAGAAAGGACTAGAGTGTGATCTGTACATCCATAAAATAAGAGTATTTCTCTACACAGCCCTACTAAAGAATGAGAAAGCTGTACTCCACTACATACTCTGGTGTACTCTGGCTCAGTTCTTGGACTCCTCTTTTCTTGGCTAACTCAACTGGCCTCACCACTTACATGCTCTGTGCTCTGTGAAATAGTTTGTTCAACAGAACACCACGGCCTAGCTGTAAGTGCCACGTTAACTTCTAGCAATGCCAAAGCCTGTGATAGTGGCAGCTTCGGGCTGTTTCTCATTCCCGGGATGCCTAACCACCTCTCCAAATTCTATCAGTTTGCTTCCACCCACTTCAAGCTTCAGAACGAAACATAGAGCTTAAGAAAAATAGGCCCGGCACGGTGGCTCACGCCTGTAATCCCGGCACTTTGGAAAGCTGAGGCTGGTGGATCACCTGGGGTCAGGGGTTCGAGACCAGCCTGGCCAATATTGTGAAACCCCGTCTCTACTAAAAAAAAAATAATAAAAAAAAAAATTAGCTGGGCATGGTTGCGGGCGACTGTAATCCAAGCTACTCGGGAGGGTGAGACAGGAGAATAGCTTGAACTCGGGAGGCAGAAGTTGCAGTGAGTTGAGATCGCGCTATTACACTTAGGCCTGGGAGACAAGAGTGAAACTGTGTCTCTAAATAAGTGTTTGCAATTATAAACCATCTCCCTGACCTTAAATCTCTAGACTCATATACAACTGCATATTTGATGTATCTAATTGAATATCTAATGGGCATCTCGAACTTGTCCAAAATATGTTTATACGTAAACACCAAGTCTGTTCTTCCTCTGATATTTGTCACGTCAATCAATAGAACTCCATTCTTCAAGCAGCTTGGGCCAGGAATTGTGCAACATTGTTTGTCCTGAGCTTCTTACAACTTTCATCCAATGCAGTCAGCTCTTTTGAAAATCAATCAGAATACTTTTCATTGTTTTCTTTGCTGCTTCTCTAGGAGCAAGCTGCCATGGCGGTTTGTCTGAATGACCACAGTGACCCCAAACTGGTCTTTGTTTTCACTTTTAATCCCCCTGTCATACAGTTTTTTCTCTATCCAGCATCAACAGTGATCCTTTTTGAAGGTATTATGTCCACTGTCTGCTGAAAAGATTCCACTGGCTTTCCATCACCTTCATAATAACCAGCATCCTTATAGCCTACAAGTAAGATGACCAACTATTACAGTTTGCCTGACTCTCAGGGGTTTCTCAGGGTGTAAGACTTAACAGTGCTGAAACTCAGAAAGTTCCAAGCAAACTAGGATGAGCTGCTCAACCTACTAGATCTGTACTCTGGCTACCCTCTGACCTCATTCTCTTCGCAGTTCTTTCTCTTCACTGACCTTGCTGTTTCTGGAATGGACCAAGCATTTCCAGCATCAGCACCTTTATATCTATTCTTTCTCCCTAGAAGGGTCTTGTCCTGGATATCTGAATGGCTCCAGATCTCATTTCATTCAAGCCTCTCCTCAAATACCAACCTTAAGAAAGAGACCTCCCATAATCATCCCTTGTAAAATAATCTTTTCTGCTCATTTAGCATATATATATATAGCTGACTATCCTCAATAGCATATATATATGTAACATTTCCCCACCTATAATTATATATGTAAATAATATATTTAACAAAAAATACATATAACTAGATATATTTTATTTTGTGTTTGTTCTCTCTCGCCCAACTGGAATATATTTTTTGAAGGTAGGGACTTTGTTTTGTCCCAGAAGTATCCCTAGCACCTTGAACAGGGCTGACGTTTAACAGGTAGTTTATGGAGGTTTGTTGAATGAATGGATGCGTGAATTTTCTATGTAAGTCTCCAGGCTCCCCACTAAGCCCACTAGAATGCTAACACAATCAATTCCCCATCTCATTCCTTGACCTGCCACTGCCTGAAGCAATCAGCGTGCAGTTTCTCTTTAGAAAATCTGGGGGATAGTCTAGGGGTTGCAAATTAAGCAACACTACCTTTGTTCTGAACAAGGACTGCATGAGTGTTAGGACTGAAAAAGGCCCAAGGTGGTGGTGGGTATGCCTAAGATGAGTATGACATATCAGCAATGCTATGAGCATAGCAATGCTATGAAAGGCCAGGCAAAACGTAACAGGAGCTAGTCGTGGCTTATTGTTACAGCGACTATACCTCCCATATGGGTAATCGATATCCACACACCCCTCTACATTGACTCTGGAATTCAGGAAAGGGAATTAAAATTTTCTAATTTATGTACCGCAATGATTTCAACAATATCTGGCATATGAGATCAATAAATATCTTTAAAGTACCAACTAAGAAAGACATAAAATGACCCACCCTCCATACCAGGCTCATTTTTGCTCCTCTGATTCCTGAAACCATCCAGGATGCAGCTATGAATTCTCTGCATTGTCAGTTTTAAATTAAGCCAAGCTGGGTACTTGTGTAATTCCTCAAGAAATCCTGGATGAAAACTGTCAGGTGGAAAACAGGACCTCAAAATAAAGAGACATCCATCACTGAAGCTAACATCGTGAGGCTGAAATCAGTCCTATAACAATGGTACCAAAAAGAGCACAATGAGAGGCATTTGTGAATATTTACTCAGATGAGAGTAAGATATTTCCCTATCAGCTAACCTGAAATTCACATCCCTTTTCCAGCTGAGTTCTGAAGCTAGATGTACTTAACTGGAACACATAACTGCATCAGGAACATCCTTTAAAACTATGGCTACAATGGCTTGACTGGACAAACCCCAGGCTTCCAGGTTTAGCACAGGTGGCCCTTCACAGACCAACATTGCCTATGCTACCAACCTCATGTCCTACCACCCTGCTTGCATCATTTCTCTCTCTGCATATATAAAAATATATGTGTATGTATATAATCAGCTTTATTGATATTTAATGTACCACAAAATTTGCCCACTTTAGGTACAGTTCAATGAATTTTTACCGTGTTTTCTTAGTTGTACAACCATCATCACAATTTAATTTCGGAATATTTCTATCACCCAAATTTCTATTTCTACGTAAAGAGGGAAAAAAAAGGTTAACTGCTGAAGGCCGCGGTAACACTGAAAAAGGTGCCTTTTCTCTCTAAAACAGATTTTAATCTCCCCTGAATTTAGTGTCCTGGGTATTCCAGGAGTCTGAATAGGGTTTCAATTTTCAGGGTCTTTTTAATAGAGTAAAACTGTATTGGTGGCGATAAATTTAGTATTGCTCTCAGCACATGATTGAGGGATACTTAAATGTCTCTGTGATTTTATTTCATAATCGCTAAAAGATTTTTTTTCCCTAAAACAGGGTTTTTGTTTTTTCTCAATAAGCTTCTTAGCTTCCCCTCCGGCTCCCTGGCTTGCCTCAAGAAATATTAGCTCATCAGTTCTGATTGGTTGACAGCTACGAATGGCCCTCATTGATTGGGCAGCGCTTCTTTGTCCCTTGGAAACTAATACAAATTTTTAACACTACTTTTTTTCCACTCTTTCTTCAGAGTTGGAATATCGTTGCTCCCCTACCCATATGTAGTGAGTGGAGGGCAAACTTGGAGTTCCCCTAATCTTTCCTTTTTAGGTCAGCTCAGTATCATTCTTGTTAACTACACGTTGAGCTTCTTGACTTAATGGATACAGCTCTTCTTTTGTTTAGTTGGGCGGCCCTGAAAAGGGCCTTTGGTTCAGAAATGCAAGCTGTGGAGAAATCAGCAACCTTAACCGCCAAAGCCATAAAGGGTGCGTCCCTGGCGCTTGAGCGCGTAGACCACGTCCATGGCAGTGACCGTCTTGCGCTTGGCGTGCTCCGTATAGGTGACAGCGTCACGGATCACGTTCTCCAAAAACACCTTGAGCACCCCGCGAGTCTCCTCGTAGATCAGACCAGAGATCCGCTTCACACCGCCACGCCGGGCCAGACGCCGGATGGCCGGCTTGGTGATGCCCTGGATGTTGTCACGCAACACCTTGCGGTGGCGCTTGGCACCCCCCTTACCCAAACCCTTCCCGCCCTTACCACGTCCAGACATGACTTCCCAAGAAGTGAACCAAGAGCAAGTGAGAGAATAGGGGAACCGATCTTTATATATCTACGTTACCCCTTCCCCCACCTCCAACGGACACAGAGACTGAAAAGCGCGCAGGCGGGAAATGTGACGCCTCCAGTCCCCTCCCTTAACCCCTCCTCCAAGCCCCAGGAAATGGCGGGAGCAGCGATTGGGGGAGGGTGGGGAGATGGGGGTGGGACCAAGCAGGCTTGACCAATGCCCTTTATTTTCTTAACAGAGCTACAGGCTTTGAGGAACTGGGTTAAGAATTAAATGTGAACCCATTCTGACTCCATAATTATTTTAAGTCGAACTTTTTTCTTAACCGAATCTCTCTGTCGCCCAGACTGGAGTACATTAGAGCCATCTCGATTCACTGAAACCTCTGCCTCTCAGGTTCAAGTGTTTCTCCTGCCTCAGCCTCCCGAGTGTAGCTGGGATTACAAGCGCTCGCCATCGCGACCGGCGTGTTTTTGTTATTTTTCGTAGAGACGGGTTTCAGCCATATTGGCCAGGCTGATCCCGAACTCCTGATTTCTGGTGATCCGCCCGCCTCAGCCTCTCAAAGTGCTTGAATCACAGGCGTGAGTCACCGCCACCGGCCGAAATCGAATGGTTTTGAAGTCTTCAGTGGCATTAAAACGAAAAGTGCTCCCAATACATTCCCCTTTGTCTTAAATTGGTTTCTTACAGCTACTTTACTTGAAAAGGTGGTGGCTCTGAAAAGAGCCTTTGCTTGGGCCGTCAGAGGAACTAGAGTAATCACGCCCTCTCTCCGCGGATGCGGCGGGCGAGCTGGATGTCTTTGGGCATGATAGTGACGCGCTTGGCGTGGATGGCGCACAGGTTAGTGTCCTCAAATAGCCCTACCAAGTAGGCCTCGCACGCCTCCTGCAGAGCCATCACAGCGGAGCTCTGGAAACGCAGGTCTGTTTTAAAGTCTTGCGCAATCTCGCGCACCAGGCGCTGGAAAGGTAGTTTACGAATGAGCAATTCTGTGGACTTCTGATAACGGCGGATCTCGCGCAGGGCCACGGTGCCGGGCCGGTAGCGGTGGGGCTTTTTCACCCCACCGGTGGCCGGAGCGCTTTTGCGGGCTGCCTTAGTGGCCAACTGTTTGCGTGGCGCCTTGCCACCAGTAGACTTCCGAGCAGTTTGCTTAGTGCGAGCCATGACAGAAAAACGGCACAGCGGAATACCTAACACTAGCGCAAATACGCCCCTGAGGGGCTCTATTTATAGTATGTAAAGTGCAGTGATTGGATGATAGAAGACGCTAAATATGACGTTACACGCTCTGATTGGTCTATCTTTAAGCCAGCAACAATCGTGCAGTTTCACCGGCTACTATATTCTATTCCAACTCTACAGATGATTATTTAAGTGGTATTTTATTACTATTATTATTTTATTTTACTTTTGCTTTGTTCCCCAAGCTGGTCTTAAACTTGGGCTCAAAGGATCTTCCCGCCTCCGCATCCAGAGTAGCTGGGATTACAGGGGAGCCCCACTGCGCCGGCTTGGACTTTAATTTTTTAAACTTGTCCTCTTCTACATCTGGTTTTCATAACCTGAAGGCTGTGTTTATTTTCCATAAAACAAGGCATTGATTCCAAAGGTATTATAATTCCCCAATTCCGTATAACCTTCAGCTCTTTAGGAAAAAAAAAAAAAAAAAAAAAGAGGAAATACTGCTCACCTCCTCTCCGGAAATGTACCCTTTAAGGGAATTTCTGAAACCTTTCACAAGAATTGGATTCCTTTGTAATGCTTTAATTGGCTTAGGAGTGTTATTGAAATCTACAAAGCATCTCAAACATAGTAGGATTACACTATTATTCAGAAACATTTTCTATGAGACATCTTTCTCTCGATTATGCTCTTTGAATCCTAAACTTGCAGCGTTCTGCAGCTTATGTTTTCTAAAGCCTAGGTGTACTCTGCCAGTCACAAAATGGCGTTTCTCCAGCAGTGCCGCCAGGTACCACCAGCTGGGAGTTGTTCCTCTTGTGGAGCAGGAGGTGGACTTGGCCCAAGAGAAACTGGATGGTGGTTCGCAAGGAACATAATTTAGCATTGCCAAGAGCTAATGCAATCATTTTGAAAATCTCAAAACACTGAAAAGTGGATTGTGACCTTTTTAAATTCACAGGAGACGGGCCACATTCTATCTTTTGATTGGTTTAGGCTATTTTCTTGAACAGCCATTTAGAAAGCAGATCTATCATCCTTCATTTGCATGGAGCGTTCCCATTTTATTTGAAACCAGTTTAACCCAATAGAAACAAGGGAGGCAGAACCCATTATTTAAAGTGGAAACTCCTGAATCAGATAATTCGGAGTATTTCCTTTTCAAAAGTTGCTTTTTTTCAGATACCTCGCTTATTACACTAAGAAAGGTTTATATCTTTCACAAAGGGTTTACTTACAAAAACCTTCCAGTTTTGTATACCTGTGTTTCATAACTGACTAGCCGTCAAACCAGGATGTAGAGTTTCCAACCGTTATTTTCCAAATTTTTAGAAATCACGTGAAATATTTGAATGCATGCCTTCTCAATAAAATGGGACGTAGGGAAGAACTGGTGCAGAAGATGGGTACAATACTTATCTGGGGCCACTCCATTATTTGGTTGGCACGTTGTTTGAAGAAAAAGGGGAAAAGCTCAGGTTACTTAGCATGGTTCGGACTTATTTGAAAACTACCACAGCAGGAGCGGAAGTAAGACCGCATTACCTCACTCTGTGCTGTGCTGTGCTAGGGGGTTATCCAGAAGAGGATTGTAGAAGTGGATGTCGATTTAATAGTTTTTTATTCTCCCGTTAGCTGAGTCTCTGATTGGCAATGTGAGATCGTTTTAGCTTATTGATACTTTGAAATGCACTTAACAGCCACAAACAAGTTAAAGGGATGTTACCATAAAATCTTATCCCCAGGGTGTGCTTGCACTTATCACCCGTGTTTGCTTTCACACTAAGTGGACTTAACTCCCCAGCAGAATGCCTGTCAGGGAACCGGTTTCGTGGACCCAGCATTTAACGCCTTTCGCAGGCTTGTGAGGCCCATAAATATTTGTTGAATAAAAGAATGAGTTGACCATGTCATGGTGCGCTGATTGCGTGTGCTGACATGGAACACAGGTTGTAAACCTTAATACCAATTTGGGGCATGTTGTATGGATGAAAAGGGCATTGGAAATTCCTGAAGTGCATCCCACATTGGACTGTGGAAATAAGTTGCAAGTGCAGAAACGTTTCCACACTTCCAGTTTGAGTATTAATTGCAGCGTTTGTGAATTCTGATGTTGTCTACGATTCATTCTTCTTTGACGTGAAAGGTATTCGCGAGACACATCGCTCTAAAACATTGCCAGAAAATGTAATAAGAGTTGATGACAACTGGCCCTAACACGGCCTAAAACTCGCACTTTTCTCTCCCTCCTCAACTATTCAAAACACTGTATTTTACATTTCTTGCAAATTAAAAACTAACATCTCTGGCAACGGACCTCTAAAAATTTCTAATAAAACTCCTCGGATGCTTGTGGCACTGCATTGGTAAACCGCCCCCTCTCAACCTACTTCCTAAAAAAGAGCTGCTTTTTGAGAGAGAAGCGGTACCCTCTGATGTTACTGGGCGGCAGTCTGCCTACAATTTCCTTCACAATGAGGCAACCAGAGCGGCTTTTTCTGTGTGTTTGCTTGCGTTGAGGGGAGCAGGACCATAGGCCCTAGAGGCCCCCAGCTGCCTTCTGAGACTGGGCGAAACCCTCGGCAGCGCGCAGGGGGCGCTAGGGCGCGAGGGGCGGGCACTGACGGGCACCAATCACGGCGCAGTCCCACCCTATAAATAGGCTGCGTTGCTGCCTTTTTTTCGCATCCTGCTTCGTCAGGTTTATACCACTTTACTTTGTGTGCTGTGTTGGTCACCATGTCCGAAACAGTGCCTCCCGCTCCCGCTGCTTCTACTGCTCCTGAGAAACTTTTAGCTGGCAAGAAGGCAAAGAAACCTGCCAAGGCTGCAGCAGCCTCCAAGAAAAAGCCCGCTGGTCCTTCCGTGTCAGAGCTGATCGTGCAGGCTGCTTCTTCCTCTAAGGAGCGTGGTGGTGTGTCGTTGGCAGCTCTTAAAAAGGCGCTGGCGGCCGCAGGCTACGACGTGGAGAAGAACAACAGCCGCATTAAGCTGGGCATTAAGAGCCTGGTAAGCAAGGGAACGTTGGTGCAGACAAAGGGCACCGGAGCCTCGGGTTCCTTCAAGCTCAACAAGAAGGCGTCCTCCGTGGAAACCAAGCCCGGCGCCTCAAAGGTGGCTGCAAAAACTAAGGCAACGGGTGCATCTAAAAAGCTCAAAAAGGCCACGGGGGCTAGCAAAAAGACCGTCAAGACTCCGAAAAAGGCTAAAAAGCCTGCGGCAACAAGGAAATCCTCCAAGAATCCGAAAAAACCCAAAACTGTAAAGCCCAAGAAAGTAGCTAAAAGCCCTGCTAAAGCTAAGGCTGTAAAACCCAAGGCGGCCAAGGCTAAGGTGACGAAGCCAAAGACTGCCAAACCCAAGAAAGCGGCACCCAAGAAAAAGTAAATTCAGTTAGAAGCTTCTTCTAGTAACCCAACGGCTCTTTTAAGAGCCACCTACGCATTTCAGGAAAAGAGCTGTGGTATACAGATGAAATCCCCCAAGCAAATGCAACACGCCCTGAATTATATTAGAATCACTTGGAGAGTCGATAGAACTTTAACATAGCCTCATCTAGTAAGAATTTACTACTCAACCTATCAAAGATAGCAAGGTGAATTCAAATGCACCCAGTTAAGAAAATCGAGTTTTAAAGTCACCTGGGTTTTGTTTTGTTTGTTTTTTTTGGAAGTAGCCGGAAGTCCCGCGTCTCACGACCCCAAGCTAGTTAAGTCATAACCGTATTGAACCAAGGTTGAAGCCCAGTCCCAGGCTTGAGGCTTTTTATTATACAAGGTTAAAGTGGGGATATTGCGTTTTGGGGTCAATATTGCTAAAGTAGCCTTTTCCGAAATTGGGTGGTCCTAAGAAATGCTTCTGGGATAGTTGGCAAAATTCATGGCTTAACCACGCCCTCTCCACAGGAGTGGCTAGCGAGCTGTCTGTCCTTGGGAATGACGGTGACTCTGCTGGCGTGGCTGGCGCCCACGTTGGCGTCCTCCGAAAGCCCCGCCAGGTAGGCCTAGCTCGCTCGCTTTCTGCAGCGCCATCATTACAAAGCTTTGAAACGCAAAATGCTTTCTTTGTGCAGCGCCTTACCATGTGTGCACTTACGGGCTGTCGACTTGGTTTAGGCCCTCGTCAGGACAAAGGAGCTTAGTTTGTTGGAGTTTTAGAGCTGCAACCCAAAATCCCTTGCTCGGTTTCTCTGTTTTTAGAAACGGAAGCGCCCTGATTGGATAATATTTGAAAATTACTGTGCTTAACTGGATCGTGTTTCATCAATCGTGCAGGATTTTCAACCCTGGTGGAGCCCACACATTCAAAACTGAAGATCCTTTTCTCAGAACTGCCCCTTTAAGCTTTTGCAATTTTAATTCTGGGGGTTAGATTTTAATAATTGGACTTTTTTGTTTACATCTGACAAGAGTATATGATGAGCCAAGTTTACTCACTTTTACTTAGTGCAGTTCAATTTTAAAAGTTTATTTTTGCGTGTGTGCATGTGAGTTAATAATCAGTTGTATTTTTCAAACGGTCTTTTTTCAATTGTTTTGCTTAGCTCCTTCCATCGTCTAAAGTCAGGGATACAGGCACATCACATCCCTGTTCCCCCTTCCTCAAACTAATATGTAGCTACCTAGGTTTATCCTTTAAAATAAAAATTCTCACCTATTTTTGTGAGAAATATACATGTTTTTCTTTGAACTAAGTATTTTACATACACCTATCTATATACATGCATACTTGTGGTTTTGTTTTTTAAAAAAAAAAAAAAAAAAACACGTTATCTTTTGAGACTGGGTCTCAGTCTGTTGCCCAGACTGGACTGCAGTGGCATAATCACAGCCCACTGTAACCTCCAACTCCTGGGCTCAGGCTATCCTGCAGCCTCAGCATCCGGAGTAGCTGGGATTGCATGCACGCGCCACCACGCCGGGCTTTTTGTTTTTATTTTTTGTAGAGACAGTCACACCATGTTGTCCAAGCTGGTCTAGAAATGGCCTCAAGTGATCATCGACCTCCCAGAGTGTTGGGATTACGGTCACTGTGCCTGGCCTTGTATGCATAATTGTTTTGTCTTTTGATTAGGGTTATTAATTTAAAAAACAAAGCCTGGACGCAGTGGCTCACACCTGTAATCCCAGCACTTTAGGAAGCCGGATGGGCAGATTACTTGAGCTCAGGAGTTCAAGACCAGCCTGGGCAACATGGTGAAATCCCATCTTGACAAAAAATACAAAAAATTAGCAAGGCCCGGTGGCACGCACTTATAGTCCCAACTACTTGGGAGGCTGGGGTGGGAAGATGACTGGAACCTGGGAGGTAGAGGCTGCAGTGAGCAGAGATCGTGCCACTGCACTCAAGCCTAGGTGACAGAATGAGACCCAGTCTCAAAACAAAAATAATAAAAATTTTTTACAACGATGTTATATACACTTCTGCATGTTGCTTTTCTCTTAACCAAACTTTTCTAAAACCCTGTCATGAAAAAAGAAATCCTTCACATGGAGTAGCATAAGTTATTCATCCATTTCTTATTGATAAGCATTGATGTTTCCAGTTACCACTGCTGAACATGGTGCAATTGAATAGAATTCCAGGGCTGAGATTGCTAGGTTTTAGGTTGTATTTTATTATTTTATTTATTTATTTATTTATTTAGACAGAGTCTTACTCTGTCGCCCATGGTGGAGTACAGTGCCATGACCTCAGCTGCAACCTTCGCCTCCTGAGTTCAAGCGATTCTCATGCCTCCGGTCTCCCGAGTAGCTGGGATTACAGGCACCTGCCACCACGCCTGGCTAATTTTTGTATTTTTAGGAGAGATGGGGTTTCACCATGTTGGCCAGACTGGTCTCAAACTCCTGGCCTCAAGTGATCTGGCCACCTCGGCCTCCCGAAGTGCTGGGATTACAGGTGTGAGCCATGGCGCCAGACCTGGACTTTGTCTTCTGTTTCATCAGTCCTTCCGTTGGTTCAAGCACAGTATCACACTGAAGACTGATGATTCTATATAAATATGGTAAAGACTGTACACCCTAACTGTTCTTATTTTTTAATTTTAAGGCAATTTTAGATTCCAGCTTTCCAAAGAATTGCGAAATGCTTAGAGCTAGAGAAGCCTTGGAAGTCATTTAGTTTTTGTTTTGTCAGAGAAAATTCTGTAGAGACTCTGTCCTGCTCTCACTGAATACCATCCCATAGTACCCCCCATCAGCTTTAAAGGGCAATAATACCTTATGGACAGTATGCTTTTCCTCAAATATATTCTAAGCCATGGTCAATGCAAAAGAGTGAGAAGGAAAGTAGAATAAGTTATCTAAGGATCAGTGGGTGCTCTCTTTAAACTGATTTATCACTCCCCCTTCCAAACTCTCTTGAAGGTCACTCTGCCTCCCTTTCTACATAAGAACTCCTAACTCCAAGGGAGGAAGGTAAGTTATTCTTATTCCATGCTTAGAAAAAGAGAAAATAGGTTTGGTAAGCGTCCGCTTTCTGCTACCATTCTCTGTGTTTCTGTGTTTTTTATAGGATCATTCAATTATTGGTTGGCTCTTGAGAGGGAATGCAAGGTTCAAGGACACAAGCCTAGATCTTGCCTGTATAGAACCTCATGATGTTATGCTTCTCTAAAATGAGGCCTGGAGGAGACATGTTGAAAGTGACCCATAAATCTGCAGTATCTCATGTCTCTCAATGGGGACAAGGAGTACCATGGGAAATAGCATTAGGTCAATGACAGTAACAACTCCCAGGTGAGCTGATTTATTCTTTTATTTATAAAATTGTTAATATGCTACATAGTCCCTAATTTTGCCACAAATAGTCATTATTTTAATTTCATATTTCAATATTGATAAATGAAGGAAAAAATGAGTAGCAGTTAGGCAGTCCATAAACCTACATATAAAGCAAATTGGAGATTTTAAAATTGATTCTGGATGCTTAAAATCCTTCTCATTGAAAAAAAATTCTTATTAGAAGATTTCAACATTCTTTAAACTGAGAAGCATAACATATAAACAGAAAACCATAGCAAAACAAAAATGCAAAGCTCAATAAATGAACACAAAGTGAACACCATAATAATTGCCACACAAGTAAAAAAACAGAAAATCAGCCAACCCTCCCAGAGCCGCCTGATGCTTGCTTCCAGTCACATTATCACTCCATCTGCCCTAAACATAACCCAGATTTTGATTTCCAATGCTGTAATTTAGTATGCCTGTTTTTGAAACATATAAAATGGAAATAAAACAAATGTAATCCTATGTACCTGACATATTTCACTCCAGAACATTAGGTTTGAATAGATTCATCTGTGTTGCTGTGTATAACTTTAATTCATTTTTATTGTTATGTAATATTCCATGTTATGAGTGCAACAATTTAGGTGTCTACTGTTGATGCATATTTGCTTCCTTTTTTCAGCTAATATAAACAATACTGTGAATATTCCTGTGTATGTGTCTTGGTATATATAGGAATACATATTTTGTTTGTATACCTAGGAGAGGAATTGTTCGGTCAAATGCTAAACTCTTTTTGAAAGTGGTGATATAGGTTTACATTCGATGAAATGAAAATTAAAACCACAGTTACAAACAGCATGGATGAACCTCACAAACCTAATGTTGATGGAATCTAGCTGGGAATTCCTGTTCTTCCATATACTTCCCAATATTTTTTTTCCAATTAAAATTGTTAGTCTTTTGAAGATGTTATCCATTGTGGCAGATGTGCAGTATTATCTCATTATGGTTTTATTTTACATCTTTTGCCCATTTTTTCTTAATTGGATTGTATGTCAGTCGACTTGGGCTGCCATAACAAAAATACTAGACTAGGTAGCTTAAACAAAAGGAATTTATTACCTCACAGTTCTAAAGGCCAGGCCAGAAATCCTAAATTGAGGTGCCAAGAGATTCAGTTTCTAGTGAGGGCTCTCTTATTGACCTGAAGATAGTTGCTGTCTTAGATTTTTTGGTGCTGAACAGAATACCAGAGACCAAATAATTTATAAAGAATACAGATTTATTTCTTACAATTCTGGTGGCTATAAAGCCTATGGTCGAAGGGCCCACCTCTGGCAAGGGCCTTCTTACTGTTATGGCAGATGTGAGATGTCATCTCATATTCAAACCAAAGCAGTCGCCTTCTGTGTCCTCATGTGGCCTCTTCATATGCCCATAAAATGACCTCATGTCTCTTCCTTTTCTTATAAGGACACCAGATCTATCAGACTACTGGCCTACTCTTATGACCTCATTTAACCTTAAATATCTCCATAAAGTCCCAAAATCCCTATCTCCAAATATAGGCACATTGGGTGTTAGAGTTTCAACATCAATTTTGGGGGAACACAATTTAGTCCAAAAAGATTGTGTTTTTTCTTGTTGGTTTAAGATAGCTGTCCTTTTGTCCTTTTTGTCCTTTTTTTTTTTTTGAGGTGGACTCTTGCTGTGTCACCCAGGTTGGAGTGCAGTGGCGCTGTCTCAGCTCACTGCAACCTCCGCCTCCTGGGTTCAAGAAATTCTCCTTCTCCCAAGTAGCTGGGACTACAGGTGCATACTACCGCGCCCTGCTAATTTTTGTATTTTTGATAGAGACGGGGTTTCACCGTGTTGGCCAGGCTGGTCTCAAACTCCTGACCTCAGGTGATCCACCTGCCTCGGCCTCCCAAAGTGCTGAGATTACAGGCGTGAGCCACCAAACCTGGCCTGTCTTTTCTAAGTTTTTAAATTTTGCTCACGAACCCTTTATCCATTTTATGTGTTGCAGGTATTTCCTCTGTAACTTGTCTTCACTCTGTCAGAGGCTGGAGTGCAGTGGCACAATCACAGCTCACTGCAGCCTCCACCTCCCAGGATCAAGCGATCCTCCCATCTTATCCTCCTTAGTAGGTGGGACTACATGTGCAGGCCACCATGCCCAGCTAATCTTTGTATTTTTTTGTAGAGATGGTGCTGTTGCCCAAGTTGGTCTCAAACTCCTGGGCTCAAGCAATCCATCAACCTTGGCCTCCCAAAGTGTTGGGACTAGAGGTGTGAGCCATCACTGCACCCAGCCAATGATATCTCATGATGCATCAAAGTCATTAATTTAGTGTACTCAAATTAAGCACACTGACTTTTTATGCACAACCTTTTTTGTATCTTATTTAAAAAATCATTTTCTATTTCAAGGTCATGAAGATCTTATTTTATAATACCTTCTTGTGAAATTAGTTCTCAAGACTACCCTCACTTCTAACACCAATTATAAGTTGGGAGGTCTGTGGTTCCCAATCAACCTTAGGTTAGTAATTTGCTAAAAGGACTCACAGAACTTGCTGAAGCTGTTAGCCTCATGGTTACAATTTATTATAGGATATATAGCTTATTATGTCATTCCAATGCAATGTAAAATTATACAACTACTTTTAAAAAGATTTTAGCATTTGACCCAACAATTTCACTCTGAGGTATACGAACAGCAGATATATGTGCACATATATACCAAGACACATACACAGCAAAATTCATTGTAATAGTTGAAAAGGGGAAACAACTCAAGGAATACAGATTAAAATCAGCTGAGAAAAGAAACACACAAGGCAGTATTATGGATCAAATTGTATGCAGATCTCCCTTGCCCCCAGAAGATATGTTTAAAGTCCCAACTCCCAGTACCTCAGAATTGTGGCCTTATTTGGAAATAGGATAGTTGCAGATATAATTAGTTAAGATGAGGTTATAGTACAGTATGATGGGCTGGTGACTTAGAAGAAGTAGTATATATATATATATTTTTTTAATAGAACTAGTATTCTTCTAAGGTGGTCACGTGAAGACAGACACACACAGGCAGAGACTGCGGTTTTGCAGCTGCAGGTCAAGGAATGTCAAAGGTTGCCAGCAAGTACGAGAAGCTAGGAAGAGTCAAGGAAGGATTTTCCTACAGGCTTCAGTGGAAGCATAGATCTAATGATACCTTCATGTCAGATTTCTAGCTTCCAGAACTGCAAGAGAATGTATTTGTTGTTTTAAGCCACCCTAGCTTCTAGCTCTTTGTTACAGCAGCCCTAGGAAACTAATATAGGCACAATCCAGGCAAGTTCCAAATATGAGCTTCCAGTTGTCCTCTCCCAGTAATATGAACAGTATTACTTTCCCAGCATTAATGTGTGACAATACACATGACGTACAGAGCAGTCCCCACTTATGCACAAAAGATATGTTCCAGGACCTCCAGTGGATGTCTGAAACCATGGATAGTACTGAACTCTATATAGCTGTTTTTTCCTATACATACATAGCTATAATAAGGCTTAATTTATAAATTAGGCACAGTAAGATATTAATAACAGTAAATTAGAATAATTGTTAACAATATACTGTATAAAAGTTAGGTGAATGTTTATTTCTGAAATTTACCATTTATTATTTTTGGACTGCGGTAGACCACAGGAACTAAAACCATGTAGAAACTGCATACAAGAGAACTGTATTTCACCCGAGCCTCAGTGTGCAGTTTTAATGGCCTGCCATGGTTGACTGCTCACATGGCTGATCTTTTAGTCTACCTCCACAGGTAGAGCTGATACTGTGTGGCTCAAAGTTCCTATTATAAATCACATTGTTGACTGTGTGGTGGTCAAAACCTCCAGGTAAACAAAGACACACTTATCAGGGAGGACATTTCAAGGGTCTAAAATTCATCTCCCAGTAGCTGAGGGCAAAGGCTAGACCTCTTTTTGGGTAAGATAAATTTTTTACCATATACTTTATTTTGCTTTTCATGTTTAACTTTATTTTGCTTTTCATGTTAGTTCCCCTGGAATTGTTTTTTTGTGTATAGTGTGGAGTAGGGGGTCAAGTTTCTTTTTTTTTCCTTTTTGTTCTTTTTCTGTTTAAAAGGATATAAAATTGTCCCATGCCATTTATTTACAAGAGTTCTTTCACCATTGTTGTATGGTGCCACTTTAGATGTAAATCAATGTCCATATTTGTTTGAGCCTGTTCCATTCGTTTGTCTATTTTTGGACAACACTGCCCTGATTATTGTCATTTTATCAGTTTTGATATTTAATAAAGCAGCAGATTTGTTTTGTTTATTTTGGGCCCTTGGATTTGTGTATTAAATTTGAACCCTGTTTGTCAATTTCTATAATAAAGCTTATTGGGAATCTGATTAGGATTACAATGGTTTTGTAGATCAGTTTGGGACAATTAATACCTTTAAAATATTGACCGCTTCAACTGTAAATATACTCCTCCATTATTTAGTTTTCCTGTTTAATTTATCTGAGTAATACATTATAGTTTTCTTCGTAGAAGTCAGATACATAGAAAATTCAAAGGCCAAGTGCAGTAGCTCATGTCTGTAATACCAGCACTTTGGGAGGCCGATGTGGGTGGATCACCTGAGGTCAGGAGTTTGAGACCAGACTGGCCAACATGGTGAAACCTCATCTCTAGTAAAAATACAAAAATTAGCTGGGTGTGGTGGCAGGCACCTGTAATCCCAGCTAATCAGGAGACTGAGGCAGGAGAATCGCTTGAACCCAGGAGGCAGAGGTTGCAGTGAGCCAAGTTCCTGTCACTGCACCCCACCCTGGGCAACAGAGCGAGACTTCGTCTCAAAAAAACAAAAAAAAGAACATTCAAATAATCAATGTAGATAATTCAAATAACTAAAAAACGAACAGTTATTAAAGTATCAGGATATAAAAGCAAAAAAATCAATAACCTCCATATATACAAAATGGCCAGTTAGAGAAAAAAAAAAGAATAGGCGAGACTTAAAAAGGCTGGGAATCTCCCTGAAAATCTTTGAGAGCCTTGGCCCTGCCCTCAGGGATTTCTCTGGCTTCATGCCCAGATACGGGTACAGTTCCTTGTTTAAAAAAATTTTGCTCCATCAATCAAGAAGGGGCTCCTTCCTCAGAGCACAAGGACCTCCATAACACCGGACACTAGATGTCTAAGGGACACCTCTTAAGGAAGTTAGACTTCCAAAGAATGGTGTTTCCTCTGTCCCCAAACTCTGGAACTCACAGCACAACTGCTCCTTGGAGTTCGGTTTCAAATCTACAAGGCTGTCATGGAGGTTGCAGACCAAGTCCGTGGCCTCAGTGTCCGGATGTACGGTGGCCTTGGCACCTGAATGTGAGAAGATGACCTCCCTGAAACCACCACAAATATTGTTTCATGTTATGTATGTTTTTTCTTATCTGAAATTCCTTTTCTTTAAAAATTCAAATTACATATTTTTCAAGCCCCTGAACAAGCTTCATGAGCATTTATTGAACCCACAGCTTTTAAAACCTACTGAACACTTTGCTATATGTTGTCATTCACTATCCACTAATTATTTAATTATTGATCAATATTGTTTCCTTAGTGTTGGGATCATTTATGCACGTATTTCTTTTATATTGCATATTTTATATTTCTGCATTACAGTTATTACATATTACTTTTGCTACAGTAATAGTTCAGAAGTATACATCCAAAATTTAGCTGTGAGGTGGATGGACTGAGGCAGAACTGGAGGCAAGAAAATGTCACAGTAATTCTAAAAAAGATGATGTACAATTAGAGCAAGAGAGTAGCACTGAAATTGAAGAAAAATAGATGCGTTTGAGAGAAAATTAGGAGGTAGAATCAACAGATTAGATGTAGGGATGAGAAGGGTCAAAGATGACACTAGGGTTTTTAACTGGAGCAAGTAGGTAGATAGAACATTTCTTCCTGAAGGGGCAGGTCAGATCATGTGTTGTCTCAAAGGGCATGAAGAGTAGAAAGCCTGGGACAGATCCTGAGATGACCAATACCCATGGTGCAGGGAGAGGGAGGGAGATCTGCTAAAAAGACTGCAAATGTCAGGATAGTAGAAAATCATGAGTGTGTGATGTCCTGGAAGTTGAGACAGTATCACGTTTGAGAACATTTAAATGCTAACTCTAACAAAAAGCTGGAGGCCAACTGTGAACGCCCATGAGAGTGAGAAGCTCCCACACTTTTGTGGGCATCAGAAAGCCCACCAGGTTCCTGCAGTGAAGATCTGAGAAGGATCCTCTTGTGGCTTTGGAGGGAGAGAAGAATTACTATGAAATACACCCAGAACCTTCTTCAAAACAAAGGCCTACTCTCAAGGGGAAAACATTTTGCCAGAGTCTTATCCCAGCTGGGAGAAGGTAATTCTTCCCACTGCAGCCTCATCTAGGCTTTCTGTCTCACTTAAGGGAAGAAAAATAGTCAACAGGGATCACAGCTTCATGAAAATAAATTGGAAATGGTGCAGCCAGGAAAGGAGCAAAGGTCTGAGGAGGAGGAGAAGGAGGAAGAGGAGTTGTATCATTATAAATACTTGAGGAAGAGGAGAAGGAGGAGGAGGAGGAGTCGTATCATTATAAACACTTGAGGAAGAGGAGGAGGAGAAGGAGGAGGAGAAGGAGGAGGAGGAGGAGTCATATCATAAACACTTGAGGAAGAGGAGGAGGAGAAGGAGGAGGAGAAGGAGGAGGAGAAGGAGGAGGAGAAGGAGGAGGAGGAGGAGTTGTATCATTATAAACACTTGTGACGGTCCCAGCCCCAAGATACAGGCATGCTAATAAACTGAGGCTTAACAGTTTGACTACAGAATGCTGCTTCTCCCTAACACCATCAAGGCGCCAACTGAATAACAATGAATTATGAATGAAAGAGCTGTAAGAAGAGACAGAAGTTAGAATGAGACAAGTATTGATATCTAGAGATGCCAAGAAGGCAAGGAAGATAACTAAAAAGGCACTCTGGATTTAGAAATAGGAAGACATTAGTGACCTTGTAAATAATGGAGCCAGAGGAATACCAAGGGCAGAAGCCTCACTATAGTGTGTTGCACCTGTCAGAGGTCAGGAACAGAGGCAGGAGGTGTAACTGACTCTCCCACAGTGTGGCTTTGGAAGAGAGAAGTCAGCAGCTGCATGGAGATTTGGGAGAGGGAAAGCTTTTTTTTTTTTTTTTAATTGGAAAAGACTGAGCTATGTGTAAATAGAATAAGACATTAATAGACGGGAAGAGTGTAGACACAGGAAAGAGGGCAGACAAAAACAAGTGCACAGTTATCTAAGGGAAACAATGGGATCAAGCTGCAAGTATATAAACTTGTCTTGATAGAAGAATCCTTGATCTGGTTTATTCAGTGTTTGGTTCAAACCCACATCCCTGTTCTGCCTGTCTCTGACTTGCTCTGTGCCCCAGAAGCCCAGCTTCTACAGATGGCATTAGCTGGGCAGCCCTGCCCTCTGGCACCAGCTGGATTTGGCCAGTGATCAGCCCAGCAGGAATGTAGATGGCAAAGGAGAGAGAGGTTAGTGTACTTATTCCCTGCATCACCCCCCTGCTCGGTGGGCAGCTCTTCCTCCACAGTCCCAGCTCTGGCCTAGCTCTGGTTACAGGTTCCCTCCCATTGCCTCTTCAGATTTAAAGGTGTGTCTGTCAGGGTATAACTGGGAGCTAGAAATTGCACTGAAATTGAACAAAGAATTTTATGGGAATGGTTGTTAACTAGTTATAAGAGGACTGAAAATGGAAAAGTGGAACAAAAGTATCAGAGATAGTAATGACAGAAACAACTACCACCTCCAGGTTTAGGAGAACAAGGAAAAGATTCTTGGAAGAGATCCCCAGAACTGGGACCTCTGAGGAGTGGATGCTGGACCACTGATGATGATATGTCTGTAGATAGAGGCATGATGAGGCTGATTTTAGGATCATGGAAGATCTCCAAACTGAAGCCAACTGCTGTTACTGGATTCAACTGCCACCGCCAGGTTGAAGAACCCATTCTGTGAGGATGTCAACAAACAAAGTGGGAAATCTTTTCACATCCTTCCAGCCCTCTAGTCTTCCTCCAGTGCTTCCTATTGGTAGGGTTTGGGGAGGTGGCTAGCAAAGCGGGATTGGAAAAGATAGAAGAGACTAAATCTTCATAACCAGCACAGGGTGACATTGGATCACTACTGTTGCTGATCTTGGGCTGCCTCATATCCCCTGTTCTTCCCATTAGCCCTGTCACAACTTTGTAGATATCCCTTCATTATATGCCCTTCATATATTCTTTTGGTTTAACTTTTTCTGTTGGAATCCTAATATGGCACTCCTCCATTTTTCAGGACCGAAAGAGTATAAAAGATTATCTTTTACTAAAAAAAAGACAAAAAACTGATCGAATTCCTGATTTGATCATTACACAATCTATACATGTATCAAAATATCACATAGTACCCCATAAATATATACAACTGTGTCCATTAAAAATAAAAATTAAAAGATGGTAAATATAGCTCTGTCGGGCAGTGGACGTTTTACCACGATGGCTTTTATTTCCCCCATGAAGGGGGGAGTGAGGGAGCAGCTGAAAGTAGGTGCTTATAGGGGTTTAGAGGGGCTCAAAGCTTTGAGAGAGGAGAATGTCTGAAAGAGCTGCCAAATAGCATGCAGGTCCCATGGGGGCAGAGCCTCTACTCATTCACCAGTGCCTCTTCAATATCTACACTTAAGCCTAACACAAAGTGTGTGCTTAATAAGTATTTGCTGAGTATGTAAAGTGGAGACAGAACCAATCTGGCAAACTTTGTAGGACTGGTGGGCAATGAAGATCAGTCAGGTAAAATCTGTGGATATAAATTTATATTGATCAAAAAATTCAAGTTTACGTGTTTTTCTTCAGTCATGCTCAATGATGCTTCAGCCATGCTCAACTCTTCTGTAGCCACAGAAAAAGGTTTACCCATAATCGAGCTGTGTCTGTGTCTGAATAATGAAAAGACCATGATGCAAGGGAGTTGGAGACACAGAAACAGTGTTTGAAGTAATGGGTAATGGAAGCATGCTACCAGGGAAAAGAAAGAAGTGGCAATAGGAAGGAACAGAGATCTGCGGTCCTATGTCCCCTGAGCATATTCCCATGTTACAGCTAATTCAGTTTTCAATCATCATTAAAATTTTGTTCCTAAATATATGGCCATTATTTTCCACAACCACACTAAAACTTTATTACCTCTGGCAAGTGACTATGCAAGTAACTAAGAGCAAAAATATCCACAACTACCATTTGAGCTATCAATTTAGGGGAAGTCATCTGGATATAATCTAAGTGACCCTCCACTGAATGTCAGTATCTTTGCATATGTGATTTAAATCTGGGCCTTCACAACACCATAAACTGTTCTTGTCTTGAATATCCAGATTGAAGGAAATAATCTGAGTAGTTACGAGTCCTGAAGCTAGAAAGATGGAAACCCCATTTGCTCATCAGAAAGCCTTAGAGCTTGGGCGCTGGCGGGTCCTGTCTCACTGGGACAGAGGGGCTCTTTCCTCCCCATCTGATAGTCTGATAACTAGAGAAGCCGGCCAACTTATTCTCCAAGAAGGAGCCATCTTAGTTCCTCCTGAAATGTTCATATTTAGAAATTATTGTTTGTCAGTAATTTAACCCCTTAATGGGCTTGCCTTGTGGTCCATACCACTGAGTGCAGAGCTTGCCTGGAAGAATTGTGAGGGCCATTCCATCTTCCAGGCAGTAGAGTTCAGTACTTCTTTAAAATTGCTGCTGAACTCTGTATTTGAAAAGAAAGCATCATTTGGGTGTGGTAGCTCACACCTGTAATCCTAGCGCTTTGGGAGGCTGAGGTGGGAGGATCATTTGATGCCAGGAGGACCACTTGAGACCACCCTGGGTAACACAGCAAGATCCTGTCTTTAGAAAAAAAAAAAATACAATAAAATAAACACAATAAAAATAAAAGCAAAAAGAAAGAGTCCATCTTGGGGACAGACTGTAACTACTCAATGGAGCTTACCTTTACATAGTTCAGGATCAATTATAATAAAACACTTTTGTGCAGATTCAATAGGATTATTTTAATCCCCATCATCTCTCTGAGTTTCCAGTCAGTTTCTCTCCATGTAGACACCCTTCTCCAGCCCACCATTGTTTCTCCTCCTATAGCTCCACCAACCAATCAGAGCTTTTTCTAACTGCACCTAATGCACCTAGAGTCTACTCCAGAATGCTCATGGAGAAAGTTTTTGAAAGGTAAAACTCTGAATGATATTTGTAGCTAAAGGGAGACTTGCTAGAGACAATAAGCTAATAGTTGTAGACTTCAGCAGAAGAGGAATGACACTGCAATGTCAGGGTGCAGGACTTCAAGAGGGCAGAGTATGGAAACCCAATGGGAAAAATGCTCACCAGGAACATGAAGAGAAGGAATTACGTGTAAGGATTTCTCAGTGTGTTCCCAAATTTGCCCAGCAGAGGGAGGCCTCGGGTTGATGGCAGGCTGACCACACAATTAAAGAAGGCTGAACCTGGGGGCTTTTAACAACCATCGTGGGCTCTACTGTAAGCATTTAGAAAAAGAAAGTTATCCATTCAAAAATATATGTATTTTTAAACTTCAGAACAAAATTATGAAGAGCTATATTTACTTTTCTACATTCTAATTTTTATAAATCTGAGTATATTTTGCATATATTGTTATAGTAC
The DNA here is from genome assembly GCF_029281585.2 of Gorilla gorilla gorilla. NCBI lineage: Eukaryota > Metazoa > Chordata > Mammalia > Primates > Hominidae > Gorilla > Gorilla gorilla. Next base: position 43,687,833 of record NC_073229.2, on the reverse strand, counting down.
ATATTCAGTTTTGTATTTTGCTTTTTTCACTTAACCATTTTTACTAGATTACTATGTGTTCATAATAATCACTTTTTTAAAACTTTTATTTTTATTTATTTATTTTTTTTGAGTCAGAGTCACACTCTGTCGCCCAGGCTGGAGTGCAGTGGCATGATCTTGGCTCACTGCAACTTCCACCTCCTGGATTCAAGCAGTCCTCCTGCCTTAGCCTCCTAAGCAGCTGGGATTACAGGTGTGCACCACCAAGCCCGGCTAATTTTTGTATTTTTAGTAAAGACGGGGTTTCACCATGTTGGTCAGGCTGGTCTCCAACTCCTGACCTCATGATCTGCCCACCTTGGCCTCCCAAAGTGCTGGGATAATCACTTTTTATGCTGCATAATTCTTCAAATTTGTTGGTATGACTGTATTTACACTCATTTGTTTTATTAGAAGGAATTCCAGAATATTTTGGCTGCCCTAATTAATTTTACAATTAATATGATTTTGATATTGGGTATTGGCTCCTTCTGAATTGGTTTATTAAAATATATTCTAATGTAATTTATGATGTTTTCATCATATTAGCATATTTATTCTGTTAGAATTTCATAATTTATAAAGCTACAAACTATATGTGATATAGTTTGTAACTTTATCTCATAACTTTATGCAGTTACAAGTAGAAATAAAATGTTCCCCTCAAGATTGTTTAAAATTTTATTATAAACAAGTGTAAAAAACAATCACTAAAACACTCCCTCTTTTTTCCCCCAAAATGCATGTTTCCATTTTAATAGAACCCGTATTTAATCAGCAGATTTCTATGGTGGCTAGATTTGTAGACTAAATATTAAAAGTCCCAAAGCAAATGCATTTTTCTCTTAAATTTTACTGACTTTTTTTTTTTTTTCTTTTTCTGAGACGGAGTCTTGCTCTGTCGCCCAGGCTGGAATGCAGTGGCACAATCTCGGCTCACTGCAACCTCCGCCTCCCGGATTCACGCCATTCTCCTGCCTCAACCTCCCGAGTAGCTGGGACCACAGGCGCCCGCCACCACGCCCACCTAATTTTTTGTATTTTTAGTAGAGACGGGGTTTCACCGTGTTAGCCAGGATGGTCTCGATCTCCTGACCTCATGGTCCACCCACCTCAGCCTCCCAAAGTGCTAGGATCAGAGGCATGAGCCACCGCGCCCCGCCTACTGACTTTTATCCAAAGAAAATATAAGAGCTCTTCATCATAACGTATGTTTCTTGCTCTTGTTATTAAATATGACACATTTAGGCTTAAACTGATTTGAAGGTTTATGACATTGTTTAAGTTATTACATAATTAATTCATAAAGATAATGACTAGTTTGAACTACTGACAGCTCACACATCATCAGCTGAACAGCAGAAAGCTTATTAAGCTACTTTCTTATGTTTCTGTCTCCCAGCTACTAAAAGGAACGAAACCCTTCCAGGTGTTAAGGCAAAACTTTCCTCCCCTTTTCTTCCATAAATCTGATTCCATGTTAATGAAATTTCTACTGATGGCTTTGGTTTCCTCTATAGTAGGATAGAGATCCTGTGGCAAAAGTCATGTCTGACATGGTAGCAAATAGAAATGGGGAAAAGGAAGGTCTGCAAGAGCCAATGTGGGAAATGGGGAGAGGACTGACTACAAAAACCCAGCAGGAATTCCAGAAGAAAACTCCTCAAGCCGGGCACATTGGCTCATGCCTGTAATCCCAGTACTTTGGGAGGCCGAGGTGGGCAGATCACTTGAGTCCAGGAGTTTGAGACCAGCCTGGTCAACATGGCGAAACCTCATCTCTACAAAAAATAAAAAAATTTGTCAGGCGTGGTGGCATGCACCTGTAGTCCCAGCTACTCAAGAGACTTAAGTGGGAGAATCACTCGAGCCTGGGAGGTGGAGGTTGGTGAGCCGAGATCACGCCACTGCATTCCAGCCTGGGCGACAAAGCGAGACCCCATCTCAATCAATCAGTCTCCTCGAAAAGCAATATTATGGAGAGACAGGATTCCGTCAAGGCCTGGGGCACACAGGAAAATATTAAGGCAGAAGAGAGTTTCCTCCCCACACCACACTGTATCCCACAGGCACTGCGGATGTGCATATGCAAGAGGGGTTGATCCTAAGAATTTAGAGTCACAGAGGAGGAGGCACCAAGCAGACTGTGGAGAAAGTCATGACCAGAAAGGGATAGAATGTAAAGCTTCACCTGATTATCTGGCCTCAGGGATTCCAGAGGAACTGGTCCCAATGGTCTCCTGGTGATGTAGGTTCTTAGGTTTCTTTTACAGGGGTTTTCTGGGAGAACGTTGACCCAGTTAGCATTCAAGCAACTTCCACCCTGCACTTTTATTCTTTCGCCTTCACCTGCTTAGGTTTTATCTGTCCAGGCAATAATAATAAAATTATTGAGCCCTGGACATGTACCTGTAAATCTCCTTAAAGATGATGCCTTCTAACTCCTCATTCAACAGATACAAAAACGTTACAATAAAATGACTCATGCAAGATGCCCAGGTAGTTTATAGCAGCTAATACAAACAGAATAACTATAAAATATGGTAAGTTTATAAAAGCTACATTGAGTATACTTTATAAGAACTGCTTATTGAGTTTGCCTAATAACCACACAGCACAATAATAATATGTATATATTTTTAAATATGTGTAAATATGTGTAACACAAACTTGTAGAAGGTATATCTGAGTACAACCCTATTCTGTTTGGTTACCTTTTCTAGTTCATTATGTAAGTGGCATAGCTACCCAAGGACTTATGCTTATAAATGTTTAAAAACTCAAAAAAATACAGAGGACATATGTGGATAGATAATGGAAGAGATAAGATAGGTAGGTTGAAGGGGTGGGCTGCCCCTCCACACCTGTGGGTGTTTCTCGTTAGGTGGAACGAGAGACTTGGAAAAGAAAGAGACACAGAGACAAAGTATAGAGAAAGAAAAAAAGGGGTCCAGGGGACCGGTGTTCAGCATACGGAGGATCCCACCGGCCTCTCAGTTCCCTTAGTATTTATTGATCATTATTGGGTGTTTCTCGGAGAGGGGGATGTGGCAGGGTCAAAGGATAATAGTGGAGAGAAGGTCAGCAGGTAAACACGTGAACAAAGGTCTCTACATCATAAACAAGGTAAAGAATTAAGTGCTGTGCTTTAGATATGTATACACATAAACATCTCAATGACTTGAAGAGCAGTATTGTGCCCGCATGTCCCACCTCCAGCCCTAAGGCAGTTTTCCCCTATCTCAGTAGATGGAATATACAATCTGGTTTTACACTGAGACATTCCATTGCCCAGGGACAAGCAGGAGACAGATGCCTTCCTCTTGTCTCAACTGCAAACAGGCGTTCCTTCCTCTTTTACTAATCCTCCTCAGCACAGACCCTTTACGGGTGTCGGGCTGGGGGACGGTCAGGTCTTTCCCTTCCCACGAGGCCATATTTCAGACTATCACATGGGGAGAAACCTTGGACAATACCTGGCTTTCCTAGGCAGAGGTCCCTGCGGCCTTCCGCAGTGTTTTGTGTCCCTGAGTACTTGAGATTAGGGAGTAGAGATGACTCTTAAGGAGCATGCTGCCTTCAAGCATTTGTTTAACAAAGCACATCTTGCACAGCCCTTAATCCATTTAACCCTGAGTTGACAGAGCATATGTCTCAAGGGAGCACAGGGTTGGGGGTAGGGTTACAGATTAACAGCATCTCAAGGCAGAAGAATTTTTCTTAGTACAGAACAAAATGGAGTCTCCTATGTCTACTTCTTTCTACACAGACACAGTAACAATCTGATCTCTCTCTCTTTTCCCCACAGTAGGTGATGGCCGGAAGGACATGGCAGAGGGCAAAACAAAACAGCATTGGGAACAAGCTCTGTTTAAAAGGAGACTTGTGAACAGCAAAGAGTAGAAAGGGTTCTCTTACAACTGAAGCCCATGGAAGACAAATGTGTACTGCGTGAGTTTTAAGGCAATAGGAGTGGTGGGACCTAGGGCACACCAGAGAGCATATTAACTCTCAAACTTTTAAAAACATCATATCTGCTGGACACAGTGGCTCACACCTTAATCCTACAACTTTGGGAGGCCGAGGCGGGTGGATAGCTTGAGCCCAGGAGTTCGAGACCAACCTGGGCAACATGGCAAAATCCCGTCCCTACAAAACAAACAAACAAACAAAAAACAAAATTAGCCAGGCACGGTGATGCGCACCTGTGGTCCCAGCTACTCGGAGGCTGAGGTGGGAGGATCGCTTGAGCCCCGGGAGGTTAAGGCTGCAGTGAGCCATGATAATGCCACAGCATCTCAGCCTGGGCAACAGAGGGAGAATCTGTCTCAAAACAAAAACAAAAACACACCATACCCAACCACAATGCGTCTATCTTAAGTACCAGTACCACACCCCTCTACTCACTACTAATTAGGTGAGTTCCCAATCCCTGGTAGCAGGTTTAAGCATGTTATATTAAAGGTCTTAGGCTAGTGACTCATTCACTCATTAAACAAATACTTATTGTGCATCTACTATAAACTAAGTACTGTGCTAGGTACAAAAGCAAATAATCTAAGCTCTATAAACTTTACTTTCTTCATCAACAAAATGGAGATGTTTTAGGCATCTACTCATCGTTCTGAGCTCCATCTTTTGTGACTGTAGTTGGCAGAGCTTTTTATCAGTTTCTCTAAATAGCTCTACCAGTCCCTGGTGGATGCTGGCATGCCCCAAGGATCCATCCTGATGGCCCTATCCGCTTACCTTACCTGCCTGCCTTTGCAGCACCGCTCTGCTCTTCTGCAGGACTTCCCTTACCCTTTGGGGTCTTGCTGCTCTTAGGCTGCTCTGCTTGTTTTGATCTGCTTTGCATCACATGTATGTAAAGGCCCTTTCCTTATTTACCCATGACCAAGATATTATGAGATTCTGGAATTTCCCCAAACCACATTGATTGCTGGGAGAATAAAAGAAGTGGATTACAAGTGGAACTTAGAAGGGGAGTACTCAAGAAGACTTCTCTGCAAATCCATTTACAGAGATCTTTCTCCAGTGGTGACTCAAAGATGCAGCTCCTTTCATCCTGTGGCTTGGCCATCTTCAGCACATGGCTCCCAAGGATGTCCTCAGGATGGTCTCTAATCCAAGGAGCCTGAAGAGAAAAAAAGGCATGGAGTATTGTGAGTGGTAGGTGGTTATGGACCAGTTATGGAAGAATACACATCACTTTTGCCCACCTTCTACTAACCAGAACTCACACAGCCATAGACACTGACAAGTAGGACTTAACAAGAATCTAATTTTGAGTCTAGGAATACGATTGTAGCAAATATTTAACAGCTTCAAACACAGGTGCATTGCTATCACTATGCCTGGCCCAGGCCTGTCTCCCTTTCCTGCCATGTCACGGGGGCCAGCATTTATGTCTAGATTGGGTTGGTTGGGATATTAAGACAATAATGAACCAATACAACATCTTGAGCATAAAACCAACTGATACAATGATGTACAAGTCAGACGATTCTGATGATTATGAATTACGTCAATAAAAGAAATGTGATAACTAAGGTAATTTTTGTTTTGGCAAATTTTTGTTTGTTCATGACAGGATGAAATCCTGTCATTTGTAGCAACATGGATGGAATTGCAGGATACTACATTAAGTGAAATAAGCCAGAAACAGAAAGTTAAACACCACATGTTCTCACTTATATACAGAAGCTAGCTAACTAAATAAATAAGTTTATCTCATTGAAGTAAAAAGTACAACAGAGATTACTAGAGGCTGGGAATGGTAGGGGAAAGAGATGATAAAGAGAGATTCTTTAAAATAAGTTACAGCTAGATAAGAGCAATCAGTTCTAGTGTTCTATTTGTACTACAGAATGGCAATAGTTAACAGTAATAAATATTTTCAAAGAGCTAGAAAAGAGGACATTGAATGTTTCCAACACAAAGAAATGAGAAATGCTTGAAATAATGGATATTCTAATTAATTACCCTGACCTGATCACTATACACAGTATGTATAAAAATACCACTATGGGCTGGGCGCAGTGGCTCACACCTGTAATCCCAGCACTTTGGGAGGCCAAGGTAAGCAGATCACTTGAGGTCAGGAGTTAGAGACCAGTCTGGCCAACATGATGAAACTCCATCTCTACTAAAAATACAAAAATCAGCCAGGCGTGGTGGCATGTGCCTGTAATCCCAGCTACTCAGGAGGCTGAGGCAAGAGAATTGCTTGAACCCAGGAGGCGGAGGTTGCAGTGAGCCGAAATCACGCCACTGCACTCCAGCCTGGGTAACAGAGCAAGGCTCTGTCTCAAACATAAATAAATATTTTTTTTAAAAAAGAACATCACTATGCACCCCATATATACATATAATTATTATGTCAATTTGAAACATAATTTTGAAAAATGAAAAAATGAAACACAAATATGAATCAATCCTCTCCAAGTTGATATACTTAAAAGGAAAAAAATCCAAGGGCTTAAACTATTCAATTTCAAAATTTTATTAAAATGCTATAGTAATCTGGAAAGTATTTCAGAATGAATTGGTATAAGGTTAGACACAAAGATCAGTGAAACAAAATAGAGCACCCAGAAATAGATTCACACATCTATGGACAACTGGTTTTGACAAAGGTGTCAATGCTATTTAATAAGTAAAAAAATCGTCTTTTCAGTAAATATTTCTTGAACAAGTAGACATCCGGTGTGGGGGAGAGGAGCAGGAGCCTTACCTCAAACTTTATGCAAAAATTAACTCAAAATAGACCATAGACTTAAATGTAAAAGCTAAAATTATAAAACTTCTTTAAAAAATAGGAGAAAATCATCAATACCCTAGGATTAGCAAAGATTTCTTTAAAACAAAACAACAGGTTTATAGTTTATGAAACATAAATAACAAAATGATAAATTTCATCAAAAGTGAAAATTTGCTTTTCAAAAAACTTTATAAAATGAAAAGCAGGAGGCTGAGGCATGAGAATCGCTGGAACCCGGGAGGTACAGGTTGCAGTGAGCCAAGATGGTGCCACTGCACTCCAGCCTGGATGACAAAGTGAGACTCTTCCTAAAAAATAAATAAATAAATAAATAAGTAAATAGAAAAGAAAAAGAAAAATCACAGGCTGAGAGAAAATATTTATAATACATGTATCTGACAAAGGACTCGCACCTAGAAAATATAAGGAACCTTATAACTTAGTAAGATGACAAGTGAAAACAAAGAGTAAAAGTTTTCAACAGACATTTCACAAAAGAAAACATACAAATGGCCAGTATGCACATGAAAAGATTTTAAACATCATTAGTTACTAGGGAAATGCAAGTCAAAACCACAATGAGATACTTCACATTCGACAGAATAGCTAATGTTAAAAGGACTGACAATCCCCAGGGTGAGCAAGGGTGTGGAGGAAACTACTCTCATATATTGTGGATGTAAGAGGACAATGTTACAACTACTTTGAAAAAAGTTTGGCTGTTTCTAACATAAAATTAAACACTTATACAGCCCAGCAGTATTTCTGAGTCATTTCTCCCAGATAAATGAACACATGTCCACACTATGACATGTACAAATGTTCACACTGGCTTTGTTTCACAATGCTATAAACTGGAAACAACCCACGTGTCCATCAACAGGTGAATGGGTAAATAAATTGTAATATATCAGACGGACGCAGTGGTTCATGCCTGTAATCCCAGAACTTTGGGAGGCCAAGATGTACGGATCACCTGAGATCAGGAGTTTGAGACCAGCCCGTCCAACATGGTGAAACCCCGTCTCTACTAAAAATACAAAAATTACCTGGGCATCGTCACGGGCGCCTGTAATCCCAGCTACTCGGAAGGCTGAGGCAAGAGAATCGCTTGAACCGAAGAGGCAGAGATTGCAGTGAGCCAAGACCATGCCATTGCACTTCAGCCTGGGCAACAAGATGGAAACTCTGTCTCAAAAAAAAAAAACTGCAATATATCTATATCTTGGAATATTCTAAAGCAATAAAAGGGAATAAACTACTGATATATACACAAAATGGATGAATCTCAAAAATGTGAAGGAAAATAAAAAATATGATATAAATTCCATTCATATGAAATTTTAGGAATGTGAAAACTAAGCTGTAATTATGGAAAGTACATCAGTGGCTGCCTGGGGCCAAGAGGATGGAAGAGGCGGCACAGGTGATACTACAAATGGAAACTATCTAGGTTGACGGAAGTGTTCTGTAATTTGATTACAGTAGTAACTGTTTGGGTATATAAAACTCATCAAATTGTATAATTAATACAGGTGTATTTTACTGTGTATAAATTATTCCTCAATAAAGTTGATTTTTCATTAAATATTTGCTAAAATGAGGAGACAACTATTATCTTAAAATAGTTAAGCACAATAAAAATACTACAATCAACCCATTATATATGGAAATTAAAGGAGAAAAATAGCGGTATGATTAATTAAAATAAAAAGAAAACCTTCTAAATTTTATCTTAGCTCGTAGTTGTAAAAGCTGCCATCCCTAACCAAGGCCACCCTTGACCCTTTCCATGTTCCATCTTTCTGTTTGTTTCATAGTTTATGTGTCACCAAAATCTATCAGATAAACGTATTCATATGAAGATTCAAATATATTACATGTTAAGCCTTAGCGAATACTTCAAGATCTAAAGAAGGTACAAACAAAACAAAAATCAACACTTAGTTATAAGAGATTACATACTCTCCAGGGAAGACCTGAAGACTAGCCCCTTTCTGGATCCCACTAGCCCCTCATCCCACTCCAAGCCCTCCCCTCCAATCCCATATGCACTGGGCATTCATACAAATAAGACCATCAGCTCTGGATATCTGTACTGATTGATGCTCCTGCTAATTACCTGAATGATTGCGATGTAAGGACAGCACTGCCTGAATCCTATTTATCTCTCGCTATGCCATAGCAGCCTTCCATGCTGATGGCGTGTTTGAGGATCCAGAGGGGTCTTTGGTTGGCAGGATTGTTTTATTTCCCCAAGAGGAGAGCCTTGATGCAAAAATAGGTGAAGAAATCAGTACAACAAAACAGAAAGCCTAGAAACTACTATGAACACAATAGAGTAGAAGTAGCCTTAAGAGTTGGTGGAGAAAGGATGGTCTATTCAATTACCTGGGCTGAGAAACTGGCTTTCATATGGAATAAAAATAAAATTATAGCTATACCCCATATCATACACAAAAGTTTCTACATCTAACAAAGACACAGATAGAAAATGTTTTAAAACTTTAGAAGAAAATAGTGCAGAATTTTAGTGCAGAATTTCTTAGACTAGATGCAAAAACAAAAATGATTAAAGTGGCCAGGCACGGTGGCTTATGCCTGTAATCCCAGCACTCTGGGAGGCCGAGGTAGCTGGATTAGTGGAGGTCATGATTTCGAGACCAGCCTGGACAACATAGTGAAACCCCATCTCTACTAAAATACAAAAATTGGTAGGGTGTGGTGGCTCACGCTTTTAATCCCAGCTACTTGGGAGTCTGAGGCAGGAGAATCACTTGAACCGGGGAGGCAGAGGTTGCAGTAAGGGGAGATGGCGCCACTGCACTCCAGCCTGAGCAACACAGCGAGACTCTGTCTCAAAAAAATCTAAAAATAAAAAAAAAAAAGATTATTTTTAAAAGACTATTTTAAACAAAAAAAAATCTTTTAAATGATATGATACACTACATCTAATATTTGGAAAAGTACTTCTTAATACTTTTAATAAAAACAGGTGCTGAGAGCATACAACCTATCCTCAGAAGAGTGTTTGACCTCTAGGAGGGACGCAAGCGCGTTCTTCCTTCATTTTAACTGGTCATTTTCATTTATTTCAGGAACATCTGAAGTAAACACAGTCACACGTTAACCTTTAAAAATCTAGGAGGTGCGTACGCATAGTTCCATTACTTCAATTTTTGTACTTTTGCATTTTAAAATATCACAGGGAGGTTCGGTACAGCTTCAAGGCTAGGAGGGGTGGCTCTCTCTTAAGCCTGTCCCCGCCAGCCCCAGACCTCTCGCCCCGCCCCCATTGCCCAGTCCCCACCCTCACTTCCCCATTTCCCCACTCCCGCGGTCTCTTAACGCACCTCGTTTTTCGTCCAGTGGACTCAGACCTGTAGTCTTCCACCAGGATCGGCTCCTTTCTCGGAGCTCTCGCCCTTAGAGGAAATTGAGAGAAGCATCAGCGGAGACCCATCTGTGGCTCTCCAGAGGGCGCGGCATTCAGACCCCAGATACAGCTGTGAGAACGGACCCCAGGCTCACACCAGGCCTGCGGGAGGCGGCCCATCAGAGGCGCTAGAAAACAAGCCTCGCGGGGAGGCGCGCATGGCGACTGCAAGCTGTAGGGGGCCCTGGCGCCCGCACAGGCCAGGGGCAGGGCCGGCGCTGCGGGCGGGGCTCCTGCGGCGTGAGGGGCGGCCCCAGGCCAGCTGCTGCGCCCTGGCTGGGAGCCGGGGAGCATTTGCTGCTCTGTTGGACCCTGAGTCTGGCGGCGGGCGGCCTCCTCCCCGGTCCCCGCCCGCCATCCCCCAACTCCCGATCTCTCTGCTGCGTCTGGCCTCAGGCTGAGACCCAACGAATCATTCCCCGCATGGGAACCTTTTATGATATAACTGAATTCAGTTTTATGTATAACTGAATTACGGATATGAGAATCGCAAATGAGGACGAATGGTTTTTACGCACAAAACATGAGACACAAATCTGTAAGAAATATAAAGTCGTGACCACGTCCTTTCAGAACTTTAACCTGTTTTCTGAAGTACGTCAGTAACAATGGCATGGAAAGGGTATCTTAAATTTCACCACAGCCTCAAAGAGGCCATTTCGTGGATCCGCTGAGGCTTGGAGTCGGCCTTCTGACCACAAGTCCTGCGGCTATGAAAGAGGAAGCCGCGGTTCAGGGCGTCCTCGCGAGTCGCGCAGCCCGCCCTGCTCCAGCTGGGGACGCCGGTGGTCACGGCGCTTTCCAGCTGCAGATCCAGGCGGCAGCCCAAGGTTTGGTCCAGCCGCCAAGGGGTGGCTCGAGTGACTGACGGGCCTTGAACGCTCCCAGGACCCACATCTGGAGAGGGAGGTGGGGGTGGGGTGCTGAAGTCATTCTTGGGGCCCCTGGGGGCGGGCATGGACCTGGGTAAGGCCAGAGAAATTTACACCTCGTGACATCCCGGGAAGAGAAGTACGTTCAGTGTCACTCCAGAGCTGAAAGATACCGCCTTCTGGCTGGTCCCTCCTCACCTACATACTTTTCTAATTTGTCTGGAGCGAGCCGGGCATCTGTATTATCTGGTTATTTAAATATCTGGTTATTTAAAAGCTCTCCATTAAATTCACATACACGAAAATAAAAATTAAAAAAAATTTTAAAAAAAAGAAACAAAAGCTCTCTAATGACCAAGTCCTACACGATAGTGAATACATTTTTTTGTGTGGTCCCTAAAATTGAGTTCATGCCTTTTCTGAAGTAATAGACGCCCAGAGAAGGGATCGACTTACCCATCATGCCACAGAGATTAATTGGCCCCAGAATTCTTTAGCAGACCGTGTATATGAACGTCCTTTGCAATCATATAAATTAACTGGGAAAACCTCATTTAGTATGTTACATGCCTAGCGTTTTGTGCCTGAACACCTTACAAGAACCAGGGACTATTGCCCCAATATTATATTTCAGGAAAGGAAGGCCCAGACAAATGGTGTCACTGGTCCACTTTCACCCAGTTGGTAAATGAAACCAGAAATTATAGCTGTACCACAGAAAGGTGAAAACGTTTCTTTTATAATTTCACATACAATCTTTAATGGACCCAGTGTCCAACACATTAAAGCAAGTGCTCAGGAGTGACATCAAGATGTAAAAAATAGTCTTGTCCTCAGGGAGTTTAGGTCTTGGAGAAAAGAGACCCAAGGAGACACAAGACAAAGGGGAAAGAGAAGGAGCGCTGAAGACTGAGGACCCTGCCTGTGGACTAAAGTGAGGATGGGGACACCCGATGCCCAGAATATGACAGTTTGGAGGGGCCTGAAGGACTCTTCTATTCTCTATCAGAAAAACAGAATTACTCTCCTAATCAGAAAAGGTATTTCAATTTATATTTTCCATCACAGCACTTTTCTGGTGATAATTTAATGTGTTTTAAAAAATGTATCACAGTGATGGCCTGGTGTGAAATAAATAATAAAATTTTAAGAATTAAAAAATATGAAAATCTTTTATATAGACATTAGGAGTTACAAGGATAACTGTGAATTATAATTAGTAATTAAATTGAAATACTGATTATTTTCATTTTTATTTAATTATTTAATAAAACCTATTTAACATTTAATATTTATCAGTAATTAAATCTAATTGTTAATATTTATTATTATAAATTATTTTAGAATTAAAAATAAGTGTAGAAGCGAGGCATGGTGGCTCAAGCCTGTAATCCCAACACTTTGGGAGGCTAAGGTGGGAGGATTGCTTGAGCCCAGTAGTTCAAGACCAGCCTGGGCAACATGGAGAAACCCTGTCTCAATACAAAAAAATGAGCCATGTGTGGTGGTGCGTGCCTGTAGTCCCAGCCATTCTGGAGGCTGAGGTGGGAGCATGACTTGAGCCTAGGCAGTCAAGGCTGCAGTGAGCCCTGATCTTGCCACTGCACTCCAGTCTGGGCAACAGAGCAAGACCCTGTGTCAATATACATATGGACAAACTTAAAATTTTAAATGAAAGCGTACTATTGATACAGAATTGAGTAGAGATGCAAAGCTAGTCCTATAACCAGAACAATAAAGATAAAAAGGAGAGTGGAAGAAGGTATGTCATGAATTTCATGATAAATGGCAATTGCAAATATCCTGTAGCAGAACAAAACAACAAAGTTGTAGATAAAACATATCCAACCCTTTGGAAGGCCAAGGAGGGAGGATTGCTTGAGCCCAGAAGTTGGAGACCAGCCTGGGCACATAGTGAGACCCTGTATCTAAAAAGGAAGAAAGAAAGAAAAAAAAAGGATGATAAAGTAGACAATATTGAAAGCCATTTTCTGCAAATACATAGTGAATTTGATCAGTAATTTTCTTCCAACAGTGCAAAAATGAATAGATATTAGTTGCCTGAAATAAAAATCAAATATCCAACAAAAAATATTGACTATCTAATAGTATCTAAGCTAGTAAATTTGGCCAGTTATAAAATGTCTTAAATTTTTATATAAAAAAAGAAAACCGTATTTATAAGAAGAGGTGATAAAGAGAAATTATTTCGGTTATGAATATTTTGTTAGAAAACTATAAGAAAAAAACTATTTTTTGTTTTCAAAAAGTGAAAGATTAAGTTACCAAACAGTTGCTAAAGAATACCAGATGGCTGAGCGTGGTGACTTATGCCTGTAATCCCAGTACTTTGGAAGGCCAAGGCAGGAGGATCATTTTAGGCCTGGAGTTCAAGACCAGCCTGGGCACTGTAGCAAGACCCGTCTCTTAAAAAAAAAAAAAAAAAGAATACAAGACCTTGCTAACAATAGCAAAGATCAATTAATTCAAAATTTGAAAAACTGTAATTTATTTAGCTTTAGAGTACTCTCATGATATGAGATTGCCAAATAAATACTTTGGGTACATTTCTTTTCTCAAAGGACTTGCAAATTTACAAAGAAGTGTTGAAGAAAAGCCACACATTGGCAGGTAATGTTTGCAAAAGACAGATCTGATGAAGAACAATATTTTTAGAATATACAAAGAATACTTAAAACTCAACAGTAAGAAAATAACCTGATTTAAAGCAGGCCAATGACCTGAACATCTGTTCACCAAAGAAGATACACAGATGCAAGTATGCGTATGAAAAGATGCTTGACATCATGTCATTAGGGAACTGCAAATTAAAACAAGTAGATACCACTGCATACCTAGTAGAATGACCAAAATTTAGAACACTGTCAGCACCAAAGTTTGCAAAGATATGTAGCAATAGTAACTTGTTCATTACTGGTGAGAATGCAAAATATGCAATCACTTTGGAAGACAGTTTGGTGGTTTCTTACAAAAGTAACCATACTTTTACCATAAGATTCACCAGTCGCGCTCCTTAGTATTTATCCAAAGGAATTGAAAACTTATCTCCACACAAAAACCTGCACATAGATGTTTATAGCAGCTTTATTCATAATTTATCCAAAACTTGGAAACAAGATGTCTTTTAGTAGGTAAGTGGATAACTGTGGTACTTCTGAATAATGGAATGTTATTTAGAGTTGAAAAGAAATGCATTCACTTTGGGAGGCCGAAGTGGGTGGATTGCTTGAGGCCAGGAGTTTGAGACCAGCCTGGTCAACATGGGAAAACCCCAATTAGCCGGGCATAGTGGCGTGAGCCTGTAATCCCAGCTACTCGGGAGGCTGAGATATGAGAATCGCTTGAACCTGGGAGATGGAGGTTGCAGTGAGCCAGTGCCACTGCACTTCAGCCTGGGCAACAGAGCAAGACTCCTCTGTCTCAAAAAAAAAAAAAAAAGAAAGAAAAAAGAAAAGAAAAAAGAAAAAGAAAAAGAAAAGAAATGATCAAGCCATGAAAAGACATGAAGGAAACTTAAATATATGTTACTAAAAAGCCAACCTGAAAAGACTGCATACTATATGATTCCAACTGATGCAGGGCAAGCAAGCCAAAAATTAGGGCTTAGCCCAGGGAAGAATTCAAGGGTGAAGTGGTGGTGTTAGCAACTTTTACTGAAGCAGCAGTGTACAGCAGCAGAACAGGTACTGCTCCTTGCTGAGCAGGGCTAACCCATAAGTAGTGTGCCCAGAGTAGCAGCTCAGGGGCAGTTCTGCAGTAATATACCTGCTTTTAGTTAAGTGCATGTTAAGGGGGATTATGCAGAAATTTCTAGAAAAAGAGTGGTAACTTCGGAGTAGGTACAGAGGAAAGAAGTCGTTAACGTCCCGTTGTTGCCATGGCAACGAAAAACTGACATGGCGCTGGTGGGCGTGTCTTACGGAGAGGTGCTTTAACCTCGTCCCTGTTTCGGCTAGTCTTCAATCTGGTCCGGAGTAAAGTCCCTGCCTCCGGAGTTCACTCCTGCTTCCTGCCTCACAACTATATGACACTCTAGAAAAGGCAGTAACTATGGACACAGTCAAAAGATTAGTTGATAGAAATTGGGTGACAGGAAGGGTTGAAAAGGCAGAACACAGAGGATTTTTAGGGCAGTGAAACTTCTGTGATACTATAATGGTGAATACATTACATTATACATTTGTCAAAACCCATAGAAAGCACAACACCAAGAATAAACCCCTAATGTAAATTACAGACTTTCGTTGATAATGACGTGTCAATGTAAGTTCAGTTGTAATAAATGTACTACTGTGGTGCTGGGTGTCTATGGTGAGGGGACATTTTTGCTTCAATAGTTACAGTTGAAGTAAATGTTTGTGTTTCCCACAATTCATATGTAGAAACTCTCACATTCAATGTGATGGTCTTTGGAGGTGGGCTCTTTGGGTGATAGTTAGGTTTAGTTGAGATCCTAGCAGATCGAGTCTTCATGATGGGCATGATGGGACTGGTCCCTTATAAGAAAAGACCAGAAAGCTAGCTCTCTCTTTGCCATGTGAAGACATAGCAGGAAGGTAGCCATCTGCAAGCTAGGAAAGGGCCTTGACAAAGAATCAACTCAGACCTCAGAACAGTGAGAGATAAATTGTCGTTGTTTAAGTCACTCAGGCTGTGGTATTTTGTTTCAGCAGCCCAACCTAAGACTGTTAATTAGATTGGAAATTTCCTTTTGGGGATGGTGTGTGGGGGGGAGTACCTTTGTTAAGCTTTTGTATCAATGAGTTTGTAGGCTTTTCTTTTTTGGTCATTGACTAGGACAGTTTAAATAGTATGAGTGTGAAGGAGATTGTTGGTCATCTATTCGATGTCCATTCTCTGTTTTTTAATATGAGAACTCCTGATTTTCAGCCAACTACCCTGGAAAAAAAGCTAATCTTTCTGACTTCTTAAGTGTGGCCACGTACTAAATTCTGGCTAATGCAAGGCAAGCCAAAGGTTTTATGATAGGTTTTAGGACACTAGAGTAAAAGAGAGCTGTTGCACACATGCTCTTCACCCTACTTTTGTGTCCTTTTTTCCATCCTACAACTTGGGTTGTGAGTATGATGGCTGGAACTTTAGTGGCTCTCTTGGATACCAGGGGTAATTGAGGGGTGGCTGGAAGGAATCTGTGATTTTCTGGAGTTTCCATACACAAACAAGACCTGGATTTTCTGGGCTTCCCAGACTTCCACATCTAGACTTGCTTTAAATGGGAGAGAAATAAACTTGTTTCAGCCACTGTCATTTTGGGCTATTGTATAGAACTTAATCTAATCTTCAAGGGTACATGAATTGCTTTTCCTTAAAAAAAAAAAAAATCAGCCATAAAATCATCTTCTTTTTTCTTTTGTTCCCCACATTATTTAGTTGGAGCTCTGTAACTTTTTTTTTTTTTGAGACAAGGTCTTGCTCTGTCACTTAGGCTGGAATTCAGTGGCATGACCATGGCTCACTGCAGCCTTGCCCTCCTAGGCTCAAGCAATCCTCATCTCAGCCTCCTGAGTAGCTGAAACTAAGGCACATGCCACCATGCCCAGCTAATTTCTTTTCTTTTAGAGATGGGAGCCTTGCCCAGGCTAGTCTCAAACTCCTAACCTCAAGTGATCCTCCCATCTCAGCCTCCCAAAGTGACAGGATTACAGGTGTGAGCCACCATGCCTGGCTGCTCTGTAAGTGTCTGAATTTCATTTTGTATTTATCAATTTGTTTAGATTTTCTTTCCCTTCTTGGGTCAGTTAGGCCATTGGTTTCTTTTTAAAGGTTTTCAAATTTATTTGCATCTAATTCTTCAAATTACTCTCAAAATTATTCCAGTATATATTCTTTTGTTCCTATTTTCTTCTGTATTCTTTATTAAAATAGCTAATGATTTATCTAGCAGGACTTATATTCTTTCCATAACTTTCCTGCACCCCAATTAATCTCCAATTTTATATTTATTCTGGCCTTCCTTATAGTTTCCACAGGTTTATTTTATTCATTTTTTAAAACTTTTATTTAATTGTTTATTTTATTATCATTCTTTCTTATTCAGCAATCTAAGTGCTTAGGGATATAGAATTTCCTCTAAGCAGCATATGCTAGGCTTTAACAATGTTAGGGAGGCCTCCCCTTTCTGGGGAAGACCACACTTAGATTAACACAGGACTGTGGGATGCCAAGAGGTAGAGAAGAGCTTATGAAAATCCAGATTACATCTTCACTGATCCTGCACAAAGGTGGGGTTCCTCGGTTACCCACTGGGTCCTATTCCCCAAGTCTGGGTCAGCATACCGAGACTACAGGTATATAGAACAAGTGCAACTGGGGATAATCCTTCTGTTGGGGAGAAAAATCTTTTTTTTCTATTCATCTTAGGTTCTCCATCTGTGGCCCTATCAAGTAGACTAACAAAAAACAGATTGACAAGACAGAAACAAAGCATGTGCATTGTACAAACACAGGAGTACTGAGATGAATACTCAAAAGAGGATTTAGAACTTGGGCTTATATAGCATTTTAACAAAAGAATACATTTTTTAAGTGACAAGGAAGAGGAAAAGGACTTTGAGTTTCTAGTGCAGTAAATTGTGGGAAGGCAACTTTTTCTTTCCCCCCTTTTTTTTTTTTTTTTAAAAAGACTTCTCTGGTGCTATGTCCAGGCTGATAAGAGTCTAAAGTCTCTGGTGACTAACTTTTGTTCTTCCCGGAGTAAGAAGACACCTTCACAATTTCATATCCTGCTTTTAGGCAAATAGGGAGAGGGCAGAGGTGTTTGTTTGTTTTTAATCTATTTTTTTTCTCAATTGTCTTCAGCTCAAAATACTTCTTATGCCAAAGATGGCATATTCTGCTACCCTTCACTTACTACTTACAACCCAGCCTCTATCATCATAATTAGAACTTCTGACCCTGGGGAACATGGGCAATAGTTTGAACTCTTTTATATCTCCCTTAGGCAGAGATGGAGGCCCAGCCATGCCTCTGACATCTAGACACAACTGTTGCTTCATTTCTCCTATTCTCAGAGGTGATGTTGTAGGACTTCAACAAATATCAGTAAACATTAATTTTTTTTTTCCTTGAGGCACAGCATGATCTTGGCTTACTGCAGCTGCTGCAGGCTCAAGCAGTTCTCCTGCCTCGGCCTCACGAGTAGCTGGGTTACAGGCGCCTACCACCATGCCCGGCTAATTTTTGTATTTTTAGTAGAGACGGGGTTTCACCATGTTGGCCAGGCTGGTGTTGAACTTCTGACCTCAAGTGATCCACCTGCCTCAGCCTCCCATAGTGCTGGGATTACAGGCGTGAGCCACCATGCCTGGCCATCAATTTTTATGTCAACTCTAAATTATAACATTTAGCAATTTTGTGACTTTTTATGGTCATCATTAATGTTGTTTATGTTTTAGTTGTAGTCCTGTCATTACTCACTCGGGTATGGTAATTTGGTCTTTTTCAAAATGAAGTTAAGGTCTATTTGATCTTCTCTGAATCATAATAAGAACTGCCAACAGCCATTTCAGCAATAACTATTTACTGAGATTTTAAAATATTTCAAGGTAATTGGTCCTAGCAGACTGGAAAATACCAATTTCTTTTCCAGAACTGAATCCCCCATCAAAGTTCAATTTTACTCATAATTCCCTTTTCATTTGAAGCACGTCATTGTAAGCCAGTCTTAACCCTTCTCTCACACTTTGCTTGGCTGTTTCTCAGGTAGAACTCGGTAAGTCTGGTAGCCTCCAGGACTGCCGCTTAGATTATTAAACAACATGTCAGTGGTTGTAAGAGTCAATGTTATTTTGATTTTTCTGTTTTGTTTTGTTTTAAATGCAGTTGGCGGATAATTGCAGCTTTCTTTCATTCCCCACATGAGTTCAAATGGCAGCAAACAAACTAGGAGAACGCAGACCTTCTGACTTGTGGGTACCCCTACTTATCACCTGAAGACCCTTGGAAATCAAAGCCCTGACTCATTAAAGACGGATGGAGACAGCAACGTACGATCATCACTATTATCTTGCTTTGCCCCAGTCTAGGTTAACCATCTGTGGTATTTTTAGTTGCTAAGTCCATATATTCAACATAAATCAATTATATATCCACTAAAATCCCAGCACTAGTCTAAGTACTAAGGAAATGACAGCGAAGAAAACAGGCCAAACGTCTGCCCTTATGGGATTTATATTATTTTCTCTGTGCTGATTAAACCAAGGAGCTTCTGCTCTTTTCCTTAGTCACCTGGGGGAGGCAGAAACAAAGGAGAATATTGATAAACCTGGAAATAGGGCCGGAGAGTATCAGAGAAGGAAGCCTTCGGGAAAGTAAAGATGTGGCAGCCAGTATTCCCGTTATAAAAGGATACAACTCCGGCCTCATAGTCCAGAAAAATTCCCACAAGCAGGGGCTGCTCATGCAGATGAAGGGAAGTTGGGGGAGAAGTAAGTGCTACATAGCCTTTCTTTTTGCACAGCCTGAGGGTCCAGAATCCAGACTGAGGCTCTTGCTTCATGCCAGTGCCCCTCTGCACATTTTCCATACAAACTCCTAAATCCCACCCGGTTCCTTCGCCAACATCTACTTCAAAGTAACGTCTTCCTGAGGTGAAGCCTTCACAACCCAAGACACAGGGGAAGGCAGTAAATCTCCTGGAAGATGTGTCCTGATTCTCCTGGGTGTATCCACGAGTCACTTGTCTCCGATCCTCAGAGAGAATTAGTTCGTGATGAGCTGTATCTGGATCCAGAGTCACACTAACTGCAAAACAAAACAAAACAACACAAACAAAAATAATTTTGTTGCTGTGAAGAACACAAGTTATTTTATTTTATTTTATTTTGAGATGGAGTGTTCCTGTCACCCAGGCTGGAGTGCACTGGCACTATCTCAACTCACTGCAACCTCCACCTCCTGGATTCAGGCAATTCTCCTGCCTCAGCCTCCGGAGTAGCTGCAACTACAGGTGCGCACTACCACAAGTGGCTAATTTTTTAAAATTTTCTGTAGAGATGGGGTTTTGCCATGTTGGCCAGGCTGGTCTCAAACTCCTGACCTCAAGTGATCCACCCACCTCGGCCTCCCAAAGTGCTGGGATTACACAAGTGTGAGCCACCATGCCCAGCCACAAGTTATTTTCAATAAAACCAGCCTGTGTTCAAACCCAACTATTGTTTCTTATAAACTGGGTGAGCTTAGGCAAATCATTTAACTCTCTGAGCCTCAGTTTGTTAACTATAAAGTGGAAATTACCGTATTTGTTGCAGAGCATGGTGGGTAGGATTGAACAAGCTTATGTTTGCTTAATGCTTGGTAAAATTCCTGGTACATGGTAACCACCTAATAAGTGGTAGTTGTTGGGGTGATCAGGCCCAACACCAGCCATGGGGGTACAAAGTCCGGTGGGGTCAAAGGAATGAGAAAAGACGAGTTAAGAGTGCATAAAGTGGGTCCAGGGGGCCAGCGCTAGATTGGAGGCTGCAAAGGCCCTAAGCTCTGGGAGCCCACACTATTTATTGGTGATCAAACAAAGAAGCAGGTGGTGAGGACGTGAGGGTAAACAGGTGAGGGCATGAGGACATGGGGGTAGAAAGGTAGTGGTGCATTAAGCGTAGCTGTGACGGTTTAGCATTTTCTTTGACACATGCAGAATATACTCTGCTGCTTGAGATAGTAGAGGACATGTTTATGAGTAAAAAGCAAGGAACCAACAAGTCTGTGCACTTTCCAGAGGCTATGAGGGGTTTTATGCCCTGAGCCCTGGGTTCCATCCAAGCCACAAGGGGTTTTATGCCCTAGGCTTAGATTTGTGGTGCGGCAGGGCAGCCTTCCACCCTTTGGCACAGAGCTTGGTGTTCCAAAGGCCACAAGGGGTTTTGGACCCTAGACCCCGGACATCTTCCAAGACTCTTTTACATTATGACAGACAAGCCAGTCCTGCTTCAGCTCTTCTAACAACATGTAGTAATAATGATATCATCAACATCATCTTCGTCTTAATTATTCAAGGATGCCAAGGTACAGAACGAACCTGTTAATATGGTTACCATCCTGTCCAAAGTTCTTCTCCCATGCAGGACTTCCAGGAATCATGAGACAGTTGAGCAGAAAGATACCTTTTCCCTTCTCTACTGAATAACCACCAACATTGAGACTCAGAGAGGGAAAATGACTCAGCTAATGTCTTAGCTTGTTATTGGAAGACCCAGGTCTCATGACACATGCCTAGTCCCATGACTTTTAATTGTAAGCTCTTCTCTTTCCCCTCAGATAATGTTCCATAAGCATTAGTATGAGATAATAATACACTGAGGACCAATATACATGAAAAATATCAGACTACAATCAAACAAGACAGAAAAAAAATCTGATAACCTAAAGTGAGATACTGAACAGTATGCAGTTTTGAAAATAAAAAATGGTAATAGGATGTTCTAACAAGAGAGTTAAGAAACCACTGTGCTACTGAGTTAAATGTCGATCAGTTGGTCTGTGACAATTAAGGAATTCAAGTATTCAGAAACACTTCCTGTGCTGGATGCTCTCTGTTTGTTCTTCCAAATAATTCCCTCACTTTTCCCTGTCTTGCTCTGTGCCCAGGAAGGCTGACGTGGACACATTAACCAGGCTTTCTGCCCTCTGGCTTGGTTCAGCCAATGGGAAGCACCAGAGGAGACCATAGGGCACAAAGAAGCAGCCTTGGGAGTATTCAGTACCCCAGTCCCACGCTATGATTTGGAGGGTCTGCATTCCTCTGCCTCTGGGCACACTCTCGTATAGTTACAGCTCCCTACACCTGCCACTAGAGGCCCAGAGGAGGTGATGGCTCTCCAACTGTTCCTAGTTCTGGGCGCTTCCTGTTCCTTGTGGATTTCCCAACTCCTCACCTTTGTAAATACCCTCTTTTTTCAAACTCTATTCAGTTAGCTTTTATCAGCCTGACTCACAGAAGTTTGGGGTTTCAATTCATATTACCTGAATGACTCAGGAAATCCCATGTTGAGAAATTAAAATGTTTACGGGGTGGTAATACCACTTAAGAGAAAAAATATCAATTGGATTTTTAAAATTCTGCCTATCTATTGGTGTGACACATCAACAAAAACATATAGAAAGATTGGAAGCTAAAAGATAGATAATATAGTCATATACTGTTATAGTATTATATCAAAAGATATTAAGTCAGAGCATTATTAAGAATGGAAGAAGGGCCAGGTGTGGTGGCTCATGCCTGTAATCCCAGCACTTTGGGAGGCCAAGGCAGGCGGATCACTTGAAGCCAGGAGTTCAAGACCAGCCTGCCCAACATGGCAAAACCCTGGCTCTACCAAAAATACAACAATTAGCTGGGCATTGTGGCACATGCCTGTAATCCCAGCTACTTGGGAGGCTGAAGCACAAGAATCACTTGAACTGGGGAGGCAGAGGTTGCAGTGAGCTGAGATTTCACCACTACACTACAGCCTGGGTGACAGAGAGAGATTCTGTCTCAAAAAAAAAAAAAAAGAAAGAATGAAAGGAGTCACCTAAAAAAGATAACACAATTTTAAACATAAATGCACTATATTATTAGTGAATTCATGTTTAGAATTGTGTTAATATACAAAGCAAAAATTGTAGAATTACAGGAGAAATGGACAAATCTACAATCATCATGGGATATTTTAACATTCTTCTTTCCATAATTGATAGATCAGGCAGACCAAAAGAAAAAAATAAGGGAAGATATGGAAGGTCTGAACAATCTAAGAAGCGCAATCTCATAGTCAATACATAAAGCTCAGCAATTGCTTAATTTAAGCAGAGAATATGCAGTTTTCTCAGGTATAGATGGAACATGCACTAACTGAGTAAATACTAGGCAGAAAACAGTCTGAACAAATTTCAATAAATCTGTATTACACAGATCATTTTCTCTAGCCTCAATATAAGATTATAAACCAATAATAAAAAGATGACTAAAAAGATTCTAAATATTAGGAAATGTAAACTACTAATAAATCATTAGAAGATGTATAGAATGGAACAATAATAAAATGTTATTTATAAAAATATACAATGAAGCTAAAGCAGAATTTTAAGGAAAATTTGTAGGCTTTAAATGCTTATCTTAGAAAAATTAAAAAGCTGAACATTAATGAGCCAAGCATCTAATTTAAATTTTAAAAAGAACATAGAAAGCCAAATATAATTTTTTAAAAAGAAAAAATAGATATTAAACAATATAACAGTGAACTTAAAGAAAACAAGAATGCAATAAAGAGGAAAAACAAAAAAAACAAAAAAGTAGCTTCTTTTAAAAAAAATTTAATAAAATAGACATACCTCCAATGAGATTTATCAAAGTAAGACAGAAGGCACAAACAGAATGAATACAGAAACTTTTTAAATATTACAGAGCTTTATAATAAATCTTATGCTACTAATAAAATTGAAAGCACTGATAAAATTATTACTTCCTAGAAAAAATATTTCTGAGTAAAACTCACTCAAAAAACAAATAAAGCATGGGCAGACCTAACATTAAAGAAATGAAATCACTACTTTAAATTTTACCGACAGATAATAAAACATGCATCTTTATCAAGCAAAAATGGATCTTGTCAGTTTTATAGGAAATTTAGAAGTCAAGGCATGAGTAATGCCAATCTCATACCAAATCCTACAAAGAATAGAAAATTATGGCACCCACTTATAGACATAGATATAGAACTCCTGCACAAAATAATATAAATAACAAACCAAATTTTATATTTGCAACTATACATATTATATGTGTATGTATTATATATGTTAACATATACATATATAATATGTATAGCATATGTTCTACATATTATATATGTATAGTATATGTATTTTACAATATATAAATGAAAACCCAATCTTTAATATATTCATCTAGATTGTCATATATGACGTATATAATACATTACATCAAAAATGTGTACAATAATTAGGCCAGGCACAGTGACTCATGCCTGTAATCCCAGCACGTTGGGAGGCTGAGGCAGATGAATCACTTGAGTCCAAGAGTTTGAGACTAGCTTGGTCAATATGGCCAAATTCCATCTCTACAAAAAATATGAAAAATTATCCAGGCATTGTGGTGCACACCAATAGTCCCAGCTACTCGGGAGGCTGAGGTGAGAGGATCACTTGAGCCTGGGAGGTAGAGATTGCAGTGAGTCGAGATTGTGCCACTGCACTCCAGCCTGGGTGGCAAAGGGAGACCCTGTCTCAAAAAAAAATTAAAAATTAGCCAGGTATAGTGGCCTGTTCCTGTAGTCCCAGCAACTGGGGAGGCTGAGGTGAGAAGATCACTTTAGCTCAGGTGGTGGAGCCATGATCGCACCACTGTACCACTCGGCTTGGGCAACAGAGTGAGAGCCTGTCTTGAAAAAACAAATATATACACACAGTAATCAATATATATATTATATGTACCAATCAATGCTTCACTTTTATATATAATATAGATTACATCTTATTAGATATATAGTATTCCTTCTCCATAGATAGATAGATACAGATATAGACATAGTATCCTCTATCCATATTAGAGAGAGGATACTATATATATCTATAGTATATAGAGATGCTGTCTCAAAAAAATTTAAAAATCAGCCAGATGTGGTGGCCCATGCCTGTAGTCCCAGCTACTGGGGAGGCTGAAATGAGAGGATTGCCATTGATCCTCTCATTGGTTAAGCCATAATCGCACTACTGCACCACTCAGCCTGGGAGACAGAGTGAGACCTGAGGTGGGAGGATATAGATATAGATATATAAATAAATATGTATAGAGAGAATACAATATATGTGTGTATGTATATATATATATTAAGACACTGGGAAAGAATACTACATATATGTGTGTGTGTGTATGTATATTATGAAGACACTGGTGGGATGGTTTCATTACCAATTGGACCAAGAGTCCAGGTATGGAGCCAACATGCAATGTTGTTGACTGAGCTGGCAGAGCACTGGTCATAGTTACGGGAAAAGAAGGTCTCCAATGAGACATACTTAACAAAATATATGAACTTGCCATATACGTGGAGAGTTCTGGTGTGTATATAGCCTTCTCTCACCAACCTAGCAATTGTCTTCATCATCATTATAATGCTATCAGAGCATAGCTGACAGCTAAATTTTTTTGTCCTTTTCTTCTTCTTTCTCTTCCTTCCCCTCCCCCACCTCTTTCTCTTCCTCCTCCTTCATCTCTCTTTTTTTTCTTTGAAATGGAGTCTTACTCTGTCGCTCAAGCTGGAGTGCAGTGGCACAATCTCGGCTCACTGCAACCTCTGCCTTCTGGGTTCAAGCAATTCTGCCTAAGCCTCCAGAGTAGCTAGGACTGCAAGTGCACACCACCAC
Source organism: Gorilla gorilla gorilla (assembly GCF_029281585.2). Taxonomy (NCBI): domain Eukaryota; kingdom Metazoa; phylum Chordata; class Mammalia; order Primates; family Hominidae; genus Gorilla; species Gorilla gorilla. Next base: position 43,662,338 of record NC_073229.2, on the reverse strand, counting down.
GCCTGGCTAATTTTTGTATTTTTAGTAGAGATAGGGTTTCACTATGCTGGCCAGGCTGGTCTCAAACTCCTGCTCTCAAGTGATCCTCCTGCCTCGGCCTCCCAATGTGCTGGGATTACAGGCATAAGCCACTGTACCCGGCCTCCTCCTTTAAGAGACAGGGTCTAGCTCTGTTGCCCAGGCTGGGTACAGTGGCGTGATCATAGCTTACTGCAGCCTCGAACTCCTGGGCTCAGGAGATCCTCCTGCCCTAGTCTCCCCAGTAGCTGGAACTACAGGCATAGCACAGGGGGCTAATAAAATTAATTAGGTGATAAAATTCACTGCCCACTGATGACTAAGCTCTTTGGAAATAAAAGACACAGACCTTGAAGGAAAATGTGTCTACTTAATTTTGAAACCCTATTTATCAAAAAACAGGATGAAAATGCAAAATGCCATCCACATGCCAGAAGATATCAGCTATAATAAGTTCCCATAAATCAATAAGGAAAAGAACCCAATAAAAATTATTAAACCACAGTAAATCATGGGTAAATCACAGAGGCCTGAAGGGCTAATGGACATACAAAAAGAATCTCAATCTCACTAGTGAAATCAGAAAAGCACAAATTAAGTACACAATTAGGTACCATTTTAAATCTGTAAGACTGTCAAAATCATAAACTATATAAGTAAAGACTCAGGGAGTTTTGGAGGAGTGAGAGCTCTTATATTGCTTGTGGGGTAGAATTGGAAAAATTTCAAGATCTGTAGTATCTGGTAAAATTATGATATGCATCCCTCACACCAGCATGTCACTCCAAGGTATCTCCCTGGAGGGAACATTCACGGGACACAAGGAAGCATGGATAAGAATGTTCACAGTAGTATTGTCTGCAACAGCAACAACAACAAAAAAACCCAACTACACACAACCTCAATGCCCAGTCCATAAGGCAATGGATTAAATACACTTCAGGCCAGAGATGGTGGTTCATGCCTGTAATCCCAACACTTTGGAAGGCCAAGGCGAGAGGACTGCTTGAGCCCAGGAGTTCAAGACCAGCCTGAACAAAATAAAGAGATATTGTTTCTACAAAAAATTTTTTAAAAATTAGCTAGATGTGGCGGTGCTTGCCTGTGGTCCCAGCTACTGGGGAAGCTGACGTGGGAGGATTGCTTAAGCCCAGGAATTTAAGGCTGCAGGGAGCCATGATGGGGCCATTGCACTCCAGCCTGGGTGACAGAGTGAGACCCTGTCTAAAAGAGATAAGTAAATAACAACTTTGCATTTTCTGCCACATTGCAAAATGGTGAGAGAGTGGTTTCTAGACTCTAGACTCTTTCTATGACTACCTTCTAGTTATGAGATCCTACAACACTCACCTAACCTCTCTGTGTCGTATTTCCTCCTCTGTAAAGCAAAAATGCCCCATATAGAGAGGACTGTGATACAAAACAAGAACCAAGAAAAGTAAAGCTTTTCTAATCTGTCACAGACTAAAGAGTGCTCAGTATATGTGAGTCATTATTCCTGGTGCTGGTAGGAGTGTATGTTACAACTTTGAGTCAAGTAACATGGTACCATATATTAAGATTAACAACAACCTCAGCAATCCCAGTTTGGGGTATGTTCCCAAAAGAAATGAAAGCACCAGGATATAAGGATGCATGGACTAGAAAGTTATTGTAGCAACATTGTAATAACTAAGTTCTAAAAACAGCCTGAAGCTCCATCAGTAGGGATATGGTTACATATATTTATTATATTCTTATGGAATTTTAGACATAAAAAGTAACGAGTAACATAGAAGAGACAGTGTATATACGTTACGTTTGTACAAACTTAGGGAAAGATATAGATCACCCTACCTAGAGAAGTCAGATTGGAGAGGGATGGGAGAAACCTTGAAGTTTCTCCTTATATCCTTTATATTGTTTGACTGATTAAAATGTATTTGTTGCATCTGCTTGAAGGCAATGTAAAATAAAATAAAAATACATTTAAAAATAAAAATAAAATTTATTCATATCACTTTTGTAATAAAGCTGGGCACAGTGACTAACACTTGTAATCCTAGCACTTTGGGAGGCAGAGACAGGCAGATCACCTGAGGTCAGGGGTTCAAGACCAGCCTGGCCAACATTGTGAAACCCCATCTCTACTAAAAATACAAAAATCAGCCAGGCATAGTGGTGCGTACCTGTAATCCCAGCTACCTGGGAGGCTGAGGCACTGGAACCCAGGAGGCAGAGGCTGCAGTGAGCCGAGATTGCGGCACTGCAAGCCAGCCTGGGTAACAGCGAGACTCCATCTCAAAAAAAAATTTGAAAAAAGAAAAATTATAATAAACAGTGTATAAGAGGGGAGAAATATTTAGTTAAAAGATAAGCCCATTTAAGAAATAGTTTCACTTGACCCGGAAGGCGGAGCTTGCAGTGAGCCAAGTTCGCACCACTGCACTCCAGCCTGAGCGACAGAGTGAGACTCTGTCTCAAAAAAAAAAAAAAGAAAGAAAGAAAGAAATAGTTTCACTTGAACCATATTATGATTCCTTCTGTAAAAGATGAGAGTAGGCAAATTGACTCAGTGAAATCCCAGCAAAACTTACACAAAGTCTTGTTCTTCCTTCCTGTCATCTGTATAGGATGAAATACAGAGTGCTTTTGGGTTTTGTTGTTGTTTGTTGTTGTGTATTTGAGGGGAATACAGGTCTATAATTACTTTTCTGAAATCCCTGGAATAAAATGGGCTTTGCCATTCAAATTAGTTTAGAAGTTATAAAGGCAAAAAAATGCATATACTCTAAAGTTCAACCCCATCATGGCCTAAGGCAGAGCCCTGTAATCAAATTCATCAATATATCTGCAGCAAAACATTTATTCAAATTAAGTGGGATAAATAAAGACTTTTAAATAGTCTCATCTCAGTGCCGTTCAGAGTTGGCCACTGTGGAAGACAGACTCAAGGGTGGCCTTCTATGATTCCTGCCTCTTGGTGTTCACACCCTCATAAAATTCCTTGTCTTTGAGTGTGAGCAGGGCTTATGAATTGCTTCTGACCAATAGGATATGGCAAAGATGATGGGATATAATTTCTATGATTACGTTTCATTGTGTAAGACTCCATCTTGCTGGCAGATTTTCTCTAAAGAGTCTGTCTCCTGAGCTCTCTCTGAAGAAATAACCGGCCATGTTAGAAGCCCATGTGCAAAGAGCTGAGGGGTGGCCTGTAGAAGCTGTGGGCAACCTCCAGCCAACAGCCAGAAATAACCAGGGCCAAAGTCCTGCAACCATCAGGAAAGAAATTCTGCCTGCTACCTCAGTGAGCTTGGAAGTGGATTCTTCCTTAGCCTAGCTTCCAGATAAGAACATAGCCTGACCAACACCTTAACTGCAGCCTTATCAGACCCTAAGCAGCAGGCCCAACTAAGCTGTGCCCAGATTCCTGAACCACAAAAATTGAGATAACATATCGGTGTTGTATTAAGGTTCTAAATTATGGTAATTTGTTTGTACTAATAGATAACTAATATAACCACCAAATCATTTCAGGTTAGGCCAGATTTTTGTAGCCAAATGAATCATGATAAAACTTTCCATTTTCAGGGATTTTTTTGATTTTGTACTTACGGATACAAATTTGTGAAAGTATAGTCAGCACTGATTTAAAAAATCAAGGGAGCAGGAAACTCAGTAAATGGTTCTAACATTTTGGAATCTGTAAATTGGTTGTAACATTTGTCATCTGTGTTATCTAAGTCAAGTTCCTAAAATATGTGAATGATAGGTTATCATACTCACCTACTTTTCTTGCATTGCTCTAAGAGTTGGCTGATCTATTGATAATAAACACTATGATCAGATCTAATACCATGATGTGCTATTATGATCCTGTGTCAGTCACAGGGCTAAGCACTTTGTACATGTTGATGCATTTAATTTTGATGATAACTCAATGAAGTAGGAGCTGTTAATATTTTCATTTTTCAGAGGGGGAAACCAAGTCACTTGGAGTAACATGGCTAATAAAAAAAAAGAATAAGAATTTGAAAGGTTTGCGCAGATAACCAGAATGCAATGCTCATCACATTCACTAAGCAGTGAATCATACTAACTAGAGAAAGTATGAAAGCTCTACTGAAATTAACTAAACAACCTCTCTGGCTGTGAGCCTGCCAAGAGACAGGTGGTAAACTTGGTTACTGCATAAGGCCCCTTCTATCCACAGTATTCAGGAATTCTTTAGTGAACATACCTTGATGACTCCTTAACATTTTCTTCACATCGAAGTAAAGCTTGGAAACGTTGCACATAGTATGAAGTTCCAAGGAGACAGCCTCTGATGTTTCCAGCTTCACAGCCCAACTCCTAGAATAAGCAGAGGCCAGAGATTTCTTCAGAGGTGCATTCCATTCATTTCTATATATATGCACACCCCTCCCCTCCTGCATTCAAACAGGACTTACCTGCTCAAAGTGTCATTCACATTCTATAAAGAAACAAAAAGAAAAGGTGAGCATGGGAACATCGGTATTTCATGGGGCTTGTCATGCAGGGCTATTCTTCTTTGCTTTACCCAAAGAAGTAAAGAGAGTTACCCCAGTCTTAGATATTGATGGATACTCAAACAAAGTAATTCCCACCAGTCTTAGGTATTGATGGATACCCATATGGAATAATTCCTACCAGCTTCTGGGAGATTCAACATGGCAGGATGTTTATCAACATTTCCATCTATTCTCATCCTTGCTGAAGTCTGAGGGCCAGGAGCTTTGTCCATGCTCCCTCTGTAAGGACTAGCTTTTGGTGATCGGATTTCCTTCACAGTGAGCCCAGATTAGAGAACACTTATCATAAAGGTCCTTAGTGGTGAATCTGTGCACAGCCCTGAGACTGGGCCACTGCCACTAAGATGGTGGTAGCAGGTATCACACAGTGGTAAAGCAATCATGCTATACACTCAACCTTACAGTATAGTCACCAATCCTGTTAGTTAGAACCAGAATTAATGGCTCCAGATGTTTATCTTCCTACAGATAAAGCTGTAGATTGTACCATAACAGCTCTGGAGCAAGGGTTCTACAAGCAAATCAGGGAAAAGATTATCACTCATTTTGGCTGCCCCACTTCATCACCCATCAGTCACCTAGTGGAGTATTTCAGGAGAGAGTCAACAACCAGGGTTCTCTACACATGGGCCAAGAAGGCAAACAGTGGTAAATGTTATCCCGTGGTTTTATTTGGCCAAGCTGTGTTCCCTCAGAAGTTTATTTTTCTAATTGACATAAAGGTACCCTATAAATTAGTGAAGGCCAGCCTGATGGCACTGATGTACATCTAAAAGAAACATTACTTTATCTTCCCATGCTTCCTTACCATTCTCCTTTAATAGCACTATAACATACCTTTTTTCCCTACTCCGAGTACACAGCCTCACCTGCAGCAATTTCTGGGCTGAGCCCTGACATTTTTCCTCCAGTTCCAGGATATGGCTCTTGAGTTCATTGCTCTTCAGCCCCAGACTAGCCTCACAGTCCCTCAGTCTACTCAGAGTCTGTTGTTCTTCTTTCTCCAGCCTCCAGAGATAAGACTTCTCTTCCTCATGTAGGAAACACTGGAGATTCTTAAAGTCAGACTGGATTTTTTGTCTCTGAATCTGTACCTTCTCCTGGAGTCAAGAAAGTATGGTCAAAAGGTGGAGGTAAACCAAATGTCCATCTATGGATGAATGGATAAACAAGAATGAAAGTCTGACACACACTACTACATGACAAGCCTTGAAGACATTCAAGCAAAATAAGCCAGAAACAAAAAGGCAAATATTGTAAGACTTTGCTTATACAAGGCATCTGGAATAGTTAATTTCATAGAGACAGAAAGTAAAATAGTGGTTACAAGGTGTTGGCAAGACCAGAAAATGGACAGTTATTGTTTAATGGGTAGTGAGCTTCAGTTTAGAAGATGAAAGATGAAACTGAGTTGCAGTTTGGAGATGAGAATGGTGATGGTTGCACAACAATGTAACAATGTAAAAGCACTTAATTCTACTGAACTGTATACTTAAAAGTGGTTAAATGCTTAAGTGTTATATATATTTTCACACAAACATACACACACACAATCAGCCACTGGGACATTATTTTCTCATGAGTCACTGAAGCTGGAAGAATGTCCCCAGTTTCCTGCTGCAGAGTCATGTGTGGGAGGCAGGCACTCAGATGTGGAAGAGGTTGTCTCAGATTCCTTATAGTCACCCAATTAGTTTTCTTGTTCCTCAGCCAAGACACAAGAGAAAGCTGGGTTAGGAGTGCTAGATAATTTAATTGTGAAACTAGGGCCAAGTTCAAACACTTCATCAGTTACAAGGATAAAAAGATTTACTTATGATTTAAGAAGTTAGATTTCTGAGTTGGAGCGATTTTCTTGAAGTAAAAGCTTATAAAGAACATCACCCAGACTGGATTTTAAGACAACCAGGCTGGTAAGAGGGTCCATAATTCTTGGCAGGGGGAGCTTTGAGTGTGGCAGGCATTTATTATGGTTAACTGAGAAATACTGTTCTACTACCCTAGGGTCATCTTAAGCATTCCTATGTGTAAGACTGACAGAAATCAAGTGAAACTCTCATCTGAGGAGATGTAAAGTTGCAATTTCCATTAGTGCTGTCTAAATTAATGCAGTGGGAGTGTGTATTCAGGGCAATTCGAATCTATGTTCTCGGATTGCAATCTTCAAACTTGGCCCAAATAAACTCTCTACTTATCTTAGAAAAATAAAAATTAAAAAATAAAAATAAATTCATACAGTGTTTTGATGACTATGATATAGAAGAAGGGTCTTTGACTTAGGATGAGGTGGAATTTTTGTGTAGGAGACAGGTGCAGCTTTAACTCTTGTATAGACGGGTTTTCATATATGTTAGTTACAATCAAGTTCTTCCCCATTGCCCAAGATCCTAGAAATGGGGGAAGTAAGACTGTACTCAGGAGCTCAAGAGCAACATCTACAAACAAAGATCAGGGTAGAGATTAGAGAGGACTCCTGAAAGAGAGAAAATTGATATCAGTTTGTGGGATTTTACTGCAAGCTAGTGAATTATATAAATATAAAGGTTGGTGCAAAAGTAATTGTGGTTTTTGCCTTTACTTTAATGGCAAAAACTGCAATTACTTTTGCACAAACCTAAATATTTCCATAAAAGAATGTGGCTCTGATAATGTGGAGGTTAGTCAGCCACGGAAATAGTCTGAAAGTTTGTAGTTGCAAGTGTGTAGGTTGTTGCATTACTTGTGATGTACTTATAAATCAAGTATAGGCCGGGTGCAGTGGCTCACGCCTGTAATCCCAGCACTTTGGGAGGCTGAGGTGGGTGAATCACAAGGTCAGGAGATCAAGACCATCCTGGCCAACATGGTGAAACCCATCTCTACTAAAATACAAAAAATTAGCCAGGCATGGTAGCGCATGCCTGTAATCCCAGCTACTCAGGAGGCTGAGGCAGGGGAATTGCTTGAACCCGGAAGGTGGACGTTGCAGTGAGCTGAGATCACACCACTACACTCCAGCAAGATTCCATCTCAAAAAATAATAATAATTTAAAAATAAATAAATAAATAAATAAAGTATATTTCTTTCATCAGCCTCATGAGCTTGAGTAGTATGAATTTCAATCTGGAGTGATCCTGTTGTCTAAGTGTTCACAAAGGTTGGTTTCTGTACCTGTAAAGTTGAGAGCCAGATGCTCCACTGTGGTAAAAGTGCCAGGGAAATGAGTTGAGGCCTGCAAACCAGGTTTATTTTGAGGTATTTAAAGTTTGAGACCCAGTCAATGCTTTTTCTAGGTAAATAGTCATACTAATTCTGCTTCTTCTGACTGAAGTATCAGGAATCCCAGCCAACTACAGTTTAAAGATGGAAGGGGTTGGTGCTAAATACTCATGGATGTAAACCTGGAACCAGGGGCATAAATACAAATAATGGTTTCTTCATTGGGTTTCATTTTTTCAATCTGGTTTAGTGAGAATAAATCCTCATTGTGCTTTTCCTCAATCATCCCCTATGCCTAAGCTCTAGAATGGAAAATAGCTTGAGATCAATGAAGTCAGATTCTTACTTTCCATTTAGTTATTCGCATTGCTGTGGACAGCTTCTGCTCCGTACATCTGTCTTCAAGTTGCTTCAATTTTGTCACAGCTTTCTGGAGCTTTTCCTGAAGGAAAAATTTGATAAGTGAAGCCTATTCAATTTGACTCTTCATTAGGGACCTAGGGGGAATCCCAATCTTCTAAGATATATTTGAATAATAGTGAATATTTATTGAGTCCTCATTGTTTTTTGCTAGAGAGCATGCTAAAGGCTATATGTGCAGGAACATACTGATCCCCTTGGCAACCCTGAATAGTTGGTAGGATTTTAAACTTCATTTCTGTGTTGCAGAAAATGAGACTAAGAAAGGGGTAAAATAACTTGCCCAAAGGGCTATGACTGCCAGGTGGTGGAGCAACAATTGCAATCTCATCTGCTGACCCAGAGCCTGAGCTATGTCCACCACTAGAGTCCTGCCAGGAAAAAGTTGGATATAGAACAAGGTAATCATCATCTAAAAGATTTTGTAAAACAACATGCTGAACCAAGCAAAACCAATACCAGTGTTTGGCACACATGAAATTTTGTGTCTTATGAGTCAGGAAAAATCAGGATGTCAGCTGGTTATTAGAAACAGTTCATGGAAGAGGGGAATTCTGGTATCTTTTGAACAATGGTATCATGAATCCAATTTAAAATGATTTAGTATTCATGTCAAGCTTTTAGCTTATTCTTCAAAACAGTTTCTCATATTTCTATTGAAAGTGATTTGAAGCTGACCCAAATTGCTAATTGTAGTCAATGCTGAAAGAATTGTCTCCTGTCCTCTGTAAACCCAACAAGTATACTCATTAATTCTCGAGCATTCTCAGGAAAAGGCTCTATGTAACTGTTTTAGCAAAAGATGACATTGTCCTTACTATATGCCAAGTGCTATTCTATGCATTCTATATTTTAATGTCCTCAAAGCTTATAACCACCTCCTGTGTATGTGTTTTAGGGAGGGAGGACACTGCTATTATCCCCATTTACAGATGGAGAAACCAAGGTGTGAAGACATTAAATAACGTGCCCCAAATTGCCCATCTAGTAAGTGACAAAACTCAATTTCAACATAAGCTGGCTCCTTTTCTTACTACTTGGTGGAAAAGTAATTCAAATGGGAATATCATCATCGCAGTTATTAGCTGCTCCATGGAGTTTAAGGAAGAGCTGCCATGAGCTGAGTGGTGGTCATGATTGACATGTCCTTAGAAGGACTTAGAGCCTTCATACAAGACCACCTCTGCCTCATGGAGGACAGAATAAGGAGCCTGACACTGGGGACAACATTTTCCTCAAATTTAGGCAGGACAGAGAAGGAAAAAGGACATCAGGACTATGCCCATTCCTCCATGCTGCCAACAGCAAAGTCCCACCTTCCTTAATATGCTTTCTGGCAAGAAATCTGGATGGTACACAAAACCTCTCCCTCTGCTTCACCTTCCACAACCAAGCATTTCCAAATCTTTGACTCTTCTTCCTGAATCGTGCTTAAAATCTGCCCTCTCCTCCCTTTCTTATACGGATAGTTTGAATTTTACTCCTTGATATTCCTTTTATTATAAACATGCCAGAGTAGCTGGGCACAGTGGTTCATGCCTCTAATCCCAGCATTTTGGGAGGCTGAGATGGGAGGGAGACCAGGGGTTTGAGGCCAGTATAAGCAAGAAAGGCAGACCATGTCTCTACAAAAAATAAAAAAAATATCCAGGTATGGTGGGGCATCCCTGTAGTCCTTGCTACTTGGTAGGCTGAGGTGGGAGGATTGCTTGAGCCCCAGGAGGTTGAGGCTGCAGTGAGCCGAGATTGCACCATTGTACTTCAACCTGGGATACAGAGCAAGACCCTATCTCAAAAAAAAAAAATGTAGAGGTACCAGAGTGATATTTTCAATGTCACTGACCCTTCATTCCCCAAATGAAAATCCCCCAATAGGTGTTCAATTTTTATGTGTCCTTCAGGAGTTACTTCTAAGATGAACCACTCTCTACCCTAAATGTCCCTCCCCACCACCAAAACCAGGGACCTCCAGGCAGACATTTTTGATGGTTTGTTTTCTTTACTAGACTGTAGATACCTAAAAGGTGATGGGTCTTTCTTCCCTGTTTTCAGGCCCTACTGCATGGCTTTACATATTGTGGTTTTTCAAATGATATTCATGGTGTGAAACAAGAAAAAATGTGGGTGTTTGGTTTGAGAACAACCTGTTCTAAAGCAAAGAGAAATTCATCATAACACAAATGGATAGAGATAAGAGTCCAACCATCCCATTGAAGGTCAGGATGGACAGTCTAGATAATTGAGCAAGAAATCATCATAAACTATTTTTCAGAAGAATGACATGATGAAAGCTGTATTTCCAAGTCATAATGTTAGGTTTCAGGTTAAATCATCTCAGCTCCTGGGGAGCAGGATAAGACTTGGTACTCACCAAAGCCCCTGGGCCCACACACTCACCTTGTAGCCCTGGCATACGTCTTCAACAAGAGCTGTGGTATGCCCTTTGTGCTGTGGTGCCCGCTCACAGCGCCAGCAGATGAGCTGCCCCTCGTCTTCGCAGAACAGGTGGAGCTGCTCTCCGTGTTCCTCACATGACATTTCTTGATCCGTCTCTTTGAGGGCTTCAATGAGGCTTCCCAGCTGCTTGTTGGGTCGGAGGCTATCCATGTGAAATGGAGCCCGACACTGGGGACAGCAGAATGTCTCCTGCCTCAGTTGCTTTTGGCTTGGGTTTTTAAAGAAGTCTGTTATACACAAGTGGCAGTAGCTGTGTCCACAGTTGATGCTTACTGGGTTCGTCATCAGGCTCAGGCAGATGGAGCAGGTGGCTTCCTCCATCATCTTCTTGGTGCTGGTGGCTGAGGCCATAGCTTTTATTGAAAAGCTCCAATATTGGCTCTAGAGATAGAGATGAAGCAGCCAGAATTTTCCACCGTGATGAAAATACACCTCACCTGCACCTCTATGTGATGAGCTGGCTGCAACTGACTTCCATAGGTCTTGAAGGTTTTCCTTCCAACCCCTATTATCTCGTTTTGTATTGAAGAAAAGAGGACCTAAAAGGAAGAAGTTGAGGCTGAGGTTGTTTGGGCCACGTTTGAGAACTGCAACCCAAGTGCAGAGTTTCAAGTTGCCCTCATTAGCAAGCAGTTACAAGTGGTTGTTTAAAGGAAAAAAAGCAGTTTTAAAGCAGTTTTAAAGTTGTTTGCCAAGAATTTACATTAAAATAGCATAAGCTTTTGACTGGCTATACATTGTTCTTTGTATTACAGATCTCGGGAATATGTAGGTAATAGATGAGGCAGCCAGTCAGGAACAAAATGCTTTTGAACATGGGGTCTTAACTGAAGACCCCATACTCCTGCCTCACTTGTCCTGATAAATTTTGCATACCTCACATAGCTCAGACTGCTCTAAATTATTTAATTATTTTTCTTTTCTCAGTCTTCTAATTTTTTTTTTTTTTTTAATAAGACGGAGTCTCACTCTGTCACCCAGGCTGGAGTGCAGTGACGCAATCTCGGCTCACTGCACCTCCGCCTCCCGGGTTCAAGCGATTCTCCTGCCTCAGCCTCCCGAGTAGTAGCTGGGTCTACAGGTGTGCGCCACTACGCCCAGCTAATTTTTGTATTTTTAGTAGAGATGGGGTTTCACCATGTTGGTTGGCCAGGATGGTCTCGAGCTCTCGACCTTGTGATCCACCTGCCTCAGCCTCCCAAAGTGCCAGGATTACAGGCATGAGCCACCGTGCCCAGCCTCTTTTTCTTTTCTTATAAGACAAGTTCTCGCTCTCTTGCCCAGGCTGTAGTGGAGTGCAGTGGCATGATCACAGCTCACTGCAGCCTCGACCTCCTGGGTTCAAGCAATCCTCCTGCCTCACCCTGGCAGAGTGGCTGGGACTACAGGTATGTGCCACCATGTCCAGCTAAAGTCTTCTCTCCGGAAAGAAGAAATGCATTGGAATTTAGAGGATACACAAACGTCTAGCTGTGTAGCTAATACAGTAGCCACTATCATGAGTAGGAATTTAAATTTAACTTAATAAAAATTAAAATGAAAAAATTCAGTTTTTCTGTTCCAGTTACCACATTTTGATTGCTTAATAGTTGCATGTGACTAGTGGCTACATAACAGCCTCAATATACAACATTCTGTTATCACAGAAAGTTACCTTGGACCAAGTGCTGGGAGAAGCAATGCAGGCTTCCTCACAAAAGCTGTAAAAGAGAGAACTCAGGGAGTGTGAAACTCTTTCCTATTCTAGTTAACTTCAAGAATAATTGTTACCAGGCCAGCACGGTGGCTCACGCCTGTAATCCCAGCACTTTGGGAAGCCGAGGCGGGCGGATCACCTGAGGTCAGGAGTTTGAGACCAGCCTGACCAACATGGCAAAACCTCATCTCTACTAAAAATACAAAAAGTTAGCTAGATGTGGTGGTGCACACCTGTAATCCCAGCTGCTCAGGAGGCTGAGGAAGGAGAATGACTTGAGCTCCGGAGGGGGAGGTTGCAGTGAGCCCAGATTACACCACTGCACTCCAGCCTGGGTGAAAGAGCGAGAATCTGTCTTAAAAAAAAAAAAAAGAAGAATTGGTACCAGAATTACTCTTTGTAATTGGTAGTAACACTTATGCAATTGGGTGATCTGTGACAGATTCCATTGAAGGAGTATGGGGAGCTTCACCCCAATATATGACTCCCTGGTATAATGAGTATTTTGAATTAAAGGCCCTTAGAGATCAGCAGATGCTGGAAGAGACTTTTCCCCTATCTACATAAAGACCAGTCACACTAGACAAGAAGAACAATTGTTTTTCCTTCCAACCCCTATTATCTCATTTTGTATTGAAGAAAAGAGGACTAAGAATGTAACCAGACCTAATCAGACACTTTCACAAAATAATGTCTGTCTCTCAGGCTCATTCATTTTCCAAAGAGAACCATTTACAAGTTAAACTCTGTTCCTCCATTCATTCATCCTCCCGAATATTCATTTATTCTCCCTAGTAATCATTTACTGGCCCTCAACAGAATTACCTATATTCTCCTGATATCACCCTTCCCCTCTGAAATAAATATGTATACATGTATAAATATGTTATACATACATATTTATACAGTATACATACATATTTATACATACATACATATGCATACATATTTATATTTATGTATTTATACATAAGTATTTATAAATAAGGCTATATAAGTATCTACCCCCATTGGCAGAGAGGGTAATCACTCTGTGATTCTAGCCCATGTACTTGTTAATAAATTTGTATGCCTTTTCTCCAATTAGCCTGCCTTTTGTGAGTCGATTTTTCAGTGAACTTCAGAAGGCAAAGGGGAAGTGTTCCCTTGGCTCCTACACCATCATGACAGTAAAATTTGACTCCACCTCGACCCCCCCCCCATCCCTCACAAAGAACAACAACCAACACTGGTTAATAAGGTCGGTTATTTTTTGTTTGTGTTTTTTTTTGTTGTTGTTGTTGTTTTTGCTTTCAGGAGCAGAGGTATAATAGGCAAAAGAAAGAGAAAGGAGAATAGTGAATACCTCTTCTGCAGAGAGAGGGGTGCCTAAGTGGGACTTCCCTGGCTAATAACGTCTTGCTAGAGACCCAACCAGGAGGATAATGGAAGCAATCAAGGCAACCAGAACAGCCAGAAGAGCCGGTTTATCCTTTTTGTGCCCTCTCCCTAAACTGAGGGAATAAGAATTGGAAAGAAGGCTGCAGAGCAGAGGGTTTGCTCCTGAGGAGCAGTTATTTCTATGGGATCAGAGCTCCTGCAGAACTGGGGAGTTTACTTTTAATATCTCTTCTCCAGGACAGGACCTATCTCAAGAGACATGTTCAGAGTGATTGCAACATAAAGAGTTTGCAGACCCAAGGAGGAAGGGAAGGCAGAAAGAAGATGGGGGAGGCCAGGGATAGGCAGCAGAGGAGTGACCAGGAGCGAAAAAGCCTGCCTCTTCTGAGAACCTAGCTGGGCTCTCCCTGTACCCCCCATCCCTCCCCCCGCCCGCCCCCACACCCCTACTCCTGGGAGCTTCTCTAGGACAGGGGCAGAGTCAGGAGGAAGTTTGAAGAGTGCCTAGAATAAAAAACAGTAATTTAACTACAATTACCGGGTAGGCTGTTTTCCTCTCACAATCTGATCAGTCTCTTGAAGCCACACAGAATTTCTTCTGAAGATGTGTATTCCTTGGCAGGCTATTTCCTCCAGTGATACACCAGGCCCCTCTCTGCTGGGGTCACTGCACTTCTGGGGAGATGGGGCTCCCCTCCTTCCAAGGCTCCAGGGTTCCTGTCCTGGGCCCCACTCATCTAAGTTCTGAATCTTCTGAGATTTGGTGTAAAGTCTGGTGAAAGAAAGAGCAGGAAAGAGGTGAGAGCTGTAAAACAAAGAAAGTCCTGACCATTTTCAGAGTTGGAGGGGCCCTGCTGTCAGGAAATATATTCCCCACCCCACTTGCCACCAGTACACACTCACATATCCACTGAGAAAACCTTAGCCTGGACCTTTTCCACAACCTGCACTGCTCAGACACTTACATATTCGCTGCTAGTCCCCTCTGTTGCTGCCACTTCCTGGGTCAGGAAGTTAACTCAGACCGGATTAAACTGAGAAGTGAAACTACTGTGGGAGGCGGGGCTCATAAGATTTAGGAGAAAACTAGTGACGTTGCTCATATCATTTGCACTCTGCCTCTCCGGTAAAGGAGGGGGAAACGTAGGAAGAAAATATCCTTCTTTTACAGCAGTAAAAAGAAGGAACCAATTAATAACCCTGTAAACTATCATGTGACCCCAACACAGAGTATCTAAAAACAGGAAGCCTGCAGAGGTTCAGTTCACAGACTCTGATTTGAGATCTTTCTACTTTTGCCACCAACTCCCTTGGGAGTCCTTAAGCCTTCCTAGCTGATGTTACTTTTTTGCTATTTCTGGGTTGCTTGTGGTTCTATAACTGCTCTGAAGGGTGTGGTGGAAAAAGGGGTGGTAACAGCAGTAGGACTCATTGGCATCACAAAATTCATCTGAGTCAGCTTTCTATTCTTCTCTGTCCCGTTCTGTGTCTTGTTTTTCTCCTTGCTGTCCTTCTGCAGGACTCAGATCTTCTTCAATAGCGAGGGTCAGCCAGGATAGAAAATGGGAGTCACTAGTGGCCCAGCAGTGAGTACCCCCAGGTTAGAGCTGTGTGGGATCCCTGGGACCATCACTCTGCTTTGTGCTTTGTGGAGAGAAGGCTGTGGGGTCCAGGGTCAAGTCCTTAATGACTCAGCTCCAGCTTCTCCACTTCAAAATGAAAGAAAAAGTACTATCACCACCCGTTAGAATTATTATTTCATGGGGAAAAAAGATGGATTACTATCTCACAATAAGAGCTTGTCACATTTATAAGTCTCAGGTGTAAGAGGCATTTATGATAACAACATAATAAATGCTGGCTTAAGTAGATGCAGTGGTCCAAGGGAACCAGTAAGGGGAGCTCAGGACACAGGTGGGAGGAGAAATTAAACTTGAATTCTGGGAGCCACTGGCCTGTCTGGGCCCCTGGCTTGCCTGCTGACCCTGATAGCCAATGGAACATGGAGTTTGGCCCAGCTGCAATCCCTCTGGTCCGACTACTCAAAATAAAGGCAAGATTGGGAAACACGTTCCTTTCTTCCTATACCAAGCAGAAGACTCTTCAGCACTGCACCCTCCTGGATGCTCACAGAGCCTTCTGTTGTTTTGCCACCTACGATTTATCATGCCCTGGCATGATGGTTGCAGACCCCATGCATAGCATGGGACATTCTACTCCTGAGGCAACCAGCACACAGAGAGAGGAGAAAGAATGAGCCCCTGAATCCTTGGTCCCACGATGAGTCCTTGCAGATATCTACAACTTTCATTGTTGTGGATGTGACTCTGTACCCAGGCATGGCTCATTCCAGATCTGTCCTATTGTCAGAGGTGTTCAAACCAGAATGACTCCATTTTGAATGGGGGCTAGGTAAAATAAGGCTGAGACCTACTGGGCTGCATTCCCAGGAAGTTAGGCATTGTAAGTCACAGGATGAAATAGGCAGTTGGCACAAGACACAGGTCATAAAGATCTTGCTGATAAAACAGGTTGCAGTAAAGAAGCTGACCAAAACCCACCAAAATCAAGATGGCAACAAGAGTGGCCTCTAGTCATTCTCATTGCTCATTATACACAAATTATAATGTGTTAGCATGTTAGAAGGCATTCCCACCAGCTCCATAGTGGTTTATAAATACCATGGCAATGTCAGGAAGCTACCCTATACAGTCTAAAAAGGGGAGGAACCCTTGGTTCTGGGAATTGCCCACATCTTTCCCGGAAAACATGTGAATAATCCACTCCTTGTTTAGTACATAATCAAGAAATAACTTTAAGTATCTGTATTAGTCCATTTTCACACTGCTGATCCAGACATACCTGAGACTGAGTAATTTATACCAGGAAAAAATGTTTCATGCTCTTACAGTCCCACGTGTCTGGGGAGACCTCACAACCACAGCAGAAGGCAAGGAGGAGCAAGTCAGGTCTTACATGGATGGCAGCAGGCAAAGAGCTTGTGCAGGGAAACTCCTTCCTATAAAACCATCAGGTCTCATGAAACTTATTGACTATCATGAGAACAGCAGTATAAATTACTCAGGGAAAGACCTGCCCCCATGATTCAATTACCTCCCACCAGGTCCCTCCCACAATATGTGGGAATTTAAGATGAGAGTTAGGTGGGGACACAGCCAAACCATATCAGTATCCTTAGTCCAGAAGCTGCTGCTCTGCCTGTAGAGTAGCCATTCTTTTATTCCTTTACTTTCTTGCTTTCACTTTACTGTGTAGACTTACCCCAAATTCTTTCTCACACGAGATCTAAGAACCTTCTCTTAGGGTCTGGGTTGGGACCCCCTTTCTGGTAACACTATCAAAGGATCAGGAAAAGGAAGCTAGTGAATGCTAAAAAGGAAACAAACTACCATTACCAATAATAACAGCAAGACAAAAGCAAAATGGATTGTGACAGCTGTCCCATCTCACACCTGTTTCCCATTGCAGGAAGGAGGGGCTGGTTCATGCACAGAGTGACAAATATTAGAAGCAGAGAGGGGGTGCAGATGAGACTTCAGGAATATGTTGCCAAAGGCAGGCCTAGGGAGAAATCAACCTGAACTATCCCCAAGGAGGAAGGCATTATCTCCAATATGTAAAGTTAGGCTTGATCCTGTGATTATGGGATATAGGAGTCCAAAGACTCACAATGGGAAGTAGGTCACTAGAGTCTCCTTCAGAAGCTCTGTACTGTGTGTTCCCACTGTGGGGAAGAGTCAGCACTCAGCTATTCCTAGAATGCCTGTCCTCAACATCTTCAGATTTTGCCTCTCAACTAACCCTATCCTGACCACTTGTTAGCAAGTATACCCCTCTCTCTCTCCCAAACCTTTTCAAATCTATTTTGTTCCCATGGCACTTATCACTGAATATTTTACTAATTTATTTTGTTTGGTGTTTGCTTCCCTCATGAGAATGCAAGTTCCATAAGGGATGGATTTTTTTCAATATTGTTCACTGATGAATCCCAGTAACTAGAATATTTCTAAGCATAGTGATGTGCATTAAATCAAAGAGTAACTTTCTGAATTGCACTAAACACACATCACAAGAGGTGTGTGCACATATGTGCATGATGCATGTAGTGTGGTGTGGGTGTTGTGTGGGGTATGTGGTACTGTGTGTGCTGTGTGTGGTATGTGATACATAATTTGTGTTAGTGTGATGCATGTGATGTGGTATGTGTGTGCGTGTCCATACATATTAGGGGTGGCAGGGATGTTAATATGTCAAATGGTACTAGAAAGTATCAGAACTCATGGTGCTTACTGGTTTCCCAGAGAGCTGCTTCTCTCCCACCTGTAGGATATACTGATGGTTTGGACAGAGAAGAAATAAAAAGAAGGCTGTGACCTACTGGGCTGAGGAAATAAAAACGAAAGTAAAAGAAGAGCTGGGAAAAGAGAGTAGAGGGGCCAAGGGAAATTTCCCCTTTGGCTTCTGGGGAAACTTTGCTGAAAAATCAACTCACAAATTTATTAACATGTACACAGGGAGAACCATAGAATGATTATCCACTTCCCAAGAGGGCTTAAAAGCTTATATATTATCCTGGCAAAACAGATTATGGGAGGGGAAGAAGAGAAATTCTGTTGATGGGATTACTGTTGCGGATTTTTGCTCCTTCGCTCAGCTAGGTCTGGGTTTTTGTCTCACAGCCAGGAAGAATTAGGCATGCAGCCATCAAAGAATGAGCGGAGTAGAATTTATTAAGTGAAAGGAAAGCTGTCAGCAAAGAGAAGGGTCCTGAAAGCAGATTTCTGGTTTGCTCTTCACAGTTGAATACTAGGGCTTAAGGCTCAAATTCCTGGCAACTCCACCCTGTCCTACCAGTGCATGCAGGCCTTTAGACTGAGCTACTCCGTATTGATTAATTTCCTGAACTGCGCATGTGTTAAGGAAAGGAATCATCCACTGCAGGCATGTTTAGGCAAGCCCCCTGTGCAAGTTCCCTTATCTGCACAAAACATCCTGTGTAAGCACTTATGGGGCAGGTCAGAGGTTCTCTGGGGACCATTCCCTTACTGTCTGCCTAAAGCAAGCTGGCCAACTCCTTTCATTACTAGGGAGAGTAAGTAGATCAGGGAACAGAGATTAACTTGAACATTATCTTGTGAAAGTCTGTTCGGGCATGGTTACATTCTTGGTCTTACAGGAAGGGGAAATAAAAATAATTGCTCTTTTTGGTGGGTCTGGATCTTAGGTAGATAAAGAAACTTTAATTCCACGATGTGTTTTGGTAGGGATAGTTGGTGGCAGGGATGTCAGAGAGACTTTGAGGCTTCTTCAGTTCAATATGACCAAGGGCCATATTTTAGGGTATCAATTTCTGAGCCCCAACAAGAGCTTAGGAGAGATGTGATAGCATCACAGTGTGAAAGCAATTTTTGTTTGTTTTTAGAGATAGGCTCTTGCACTGTCACCCTGGCTGAAGTACAATGGTACGATCACAGCTCACTGTAATCTTGAACTGGGTTCAAATGATCCTCCCATCTAAGCATTTCAAAGTGTTGGGATTACAGGCATGAGCCACGGTACCCAGCCTGAAACTGCACCCACTTTCTGATAAACTTTTCAAATGACTAAAGGGGAGAGAGTAAGCACTACTCAGAGGTAGGAAGAAAGGACACAGGATTATAGGATTAAAACAACAACCACCAAAAAAAACCAGACCAGGTGTGGTGGCTCACACCTGTAATCACAGCACTTGGGGAGGCTGAGGTGGGGGGAGTCACTGGAGGCCAGGAGTTCAAGACCAGCCTGGCCAACATAGCAAGACCCTGTCTCTATTAAAAAAAAAAAAAATACCTGCCTTGAGCTAATGAGAATCATGGGCGCTGACAAAGGATGTCTCAAAGTAAGTCTTAGCATTTTTTTTTTTTTTGAGACAGTCTCGCTGTGTTGCCCAGGCTGAAGTTCAGTGGCGTGATCTCGGCTCACTGCAACAGCTGCCTCCCAGGTTCAAGCAATTCTCCCTGCCTTCAGCCTCCCTAGTAGCTGGGATTACAGATGCCCACCACCACGCCTGGCTAATTTTTGTTTTTTTAATAGAGATGGGGTTTTGCCATGTTAACCAGGCTGGTCTTGAACTCCTGACCGCAAGTGATCTGCCCGCCTTGGCCCCTCCATAGTGCTGGGATTACAGGCATGAGTCACTGCACCAGCAAAGCCTTAGCATTCTTTACAAACAGTTTGTACCCATATCTCTAAAAGGGAGTAGTGAATTTCACCCCAAAATATGGCTTCCTGATATAATGAGTATTTTGAATGAAAGACTCTTAGAGATCAACAGACACTAAAGAGACTTTTCCCTAGGTACATAAAAATAGGATGGCCCCACCAGCGAGAACAATTGTTCTTTTCTCCCTCCCTGTTATCTCATTGTGCATTATAGGAAAGACCAAGAATGTAACCACACCTGAACAGACCCTTTTATAAGATAATCAGTCTCTAAGCATCATTTAAATTCCAAGGAGAACTATTTACAAATTTATCTGTTCTTTGATCCAATTAGTCTCTCCTGGTAGTTACGTATTGCCCCTCAACAGAATTCCTCTTCTTCTGTTTCCTATAACCTATTTTGCAAGGATCAAGCCCCTGTTATTTCTGCAACTTCAAGTTGGCATATAAGCTTCTAAATTCCACTGGGATATTGGTACTATGTGCATGAGGAGAACCACAGATTGATTAAACTGTAAAGCCTTTTATCTTATGAATCTGCCTTTTTTTGTGTTCATTTTTCAGCAAAACTTCCAAGGGCAAAGGTATAAAACAAAAATAAAATTCTAAAGCCCCCCAACCATCTGAATAGACTTTCTCTTCAGTCAGGCTTCTTAAAATGTAACCTGAAAGACTGGCTCAGGCCATTAAGGGAAGTGGTGGTTGAACATGCCTCATTATTCCTCTCTGACATTAATATCAACACAGCTTTTAAGTCTGACAAGAAACATTTTACAACCTATTCTCTCTGAAGCCTGCTAGCTAAAAACTTCATCCCATAGTACAACTTTGGTCTTCACAACCTGTTATCACAACCTAGTGCTCCTTTCTA
This sequence comes from Gorilla gorilla gorilla, assembly GCF_029281585.2. NCBI lineage: Eukaryota > Metazoa > Chordata > Mammalia > Primates > Hominidae > Gorilla > Gorilla gorilla. Next base: position 43,641,540 of record NC_073229.2, on the reverse strand, counting down.
TTAATCCCAAATCTTTATACAAACTCAACCAATTGTCATCACCTCCACCCCACTCCTCCGCTGCTTCCAGTTGTCCCGCCTCTTTGGACCAAACCAATGTACATTTCTTAAACGTATTTGACTGATGTCCCATGCCACCCTAAAATGTATAAAGCCAAGGTGCATCCCAACCACCTTGAGCGCTTGTTCTCAGGAACTCCTGAGGGCTGTGTCATGGGCCATGGTCACTCAAATTTGGCTCAGAATAAATCTCTTCAAATGTTTTACAGAGTTTGACTCTTGTCATGACACAGATGACTGCTTCACTGAAGCCTGCTCTGGAAGTGAGTGGGGGTTTTGCAAGGATAATTTTCCTTGGATAGCCCCAGAAGCAGCTAGTAATAATACACTTAAAGGTAGCTAAAATGCATTGAACACTTGTTTTGTGCCAGACCTATGTCAACATTTGCTCTGTGCCAGGCTTATGCCAGTACTCCTGATTTGTTAATACAGTCTTTCTAAATAAAAATTCTGGAGTTTCAAATATAATAACTGAAAAACAGAAAATAAATAAAAATATATAATAACTGAAATAAAAATTTACTAAGGCTGGGGATGGTGGCTCACTCACACCTGTAATCCTGTTACCGGAAAGGGGTCCGTCCAGATCCAGACCTCAAGAGAGGGTTCTTGGATCTCACACAAGAAAGAATTCGGGCAAGTCTGTAAAGTGAAAGCAAGTTTATTAAGAAAGTAGAGGAATAAAAAACGGCTACTCCATAGGCAGAGCAGCTCTGAGGGCTGCTGGTTGCCCATTTTTATGGTTATTTCTTGATTATGTGCTAAACAAGGGGTGGATAATTCATGCCTCCATTTTTTAGACCATATAGAGTAACTTCCTGACGTTGCCATGGCATTTGTAAACTGTCGTGGCGCTGGTATGAGCATAGCAGTGAGGATGACCAGCGGTCACTCTCATCGCCATCTTGGATTTGGTGGGGAGCAATGAGGATGACCAGAGGTCACACTCATCACCATCTTGGATTTGGTGGGGTTTAGCCAGCTTCTTTACTTTTTTCTTTTTCTTTTTTTTTTTTTTGCCCAGGCTGGAGTGCAGTGGCACAATCTCAGCTCACTGAAACCTCCAATTTCTGAGTTCAAGCGATTCTCATGCCTCAGCCTCCCAAGTAGCTGGGATTAGAGGCATGTGCCACCACACCCAGCTAATTTTTTATATTTTTAATAGAGACCGGGTTTCACCATGTTGCCTACGCTGATCTCCAACTCCTGCGCTCAAGGCATCCAGCCACCTTAGCCTCCCAAAGTGCTGGGCTTATAGGTGTGAGCCACCCCACCTGGCCTAGCCGGCTTCTTTACTGCAACCTGTTTTATCAGCAAGGTCTTTATGACCTGTATCTTGTGCCCACTGCCTGCCTCATCCTGTGGCTTACAATGCCTAACTTACAGGGAATGCAGCCCAGCAGGACTCAGCCTTATTTCACCCAGCTCCTATTCAAGATGGAGTCTTTCTGGTTAAAATACCTCTGACAAGCCCAACACTTTGGGAGGATGACACAGGAGGATTGCTTTAGCCTAGGAGCTCAAGACCAGCCTGGGCAACACAGTGAGACCCCATCTCTAAAAAAAAAATACAAAAAAATTAGCCAGGCATGATGGTGTGTGCCTGTAGTCCCTGCCACTCAGGAGGCTGAAGTGGGAAGGTGGCTTCAGCCCAGGAATTCAAGGCTGCATTGTCAGAGGCATTTGAACCAGAATGACTCTATCTTGAATAGGGGCTGGATAAAATAAGGCTGAGACCTGCTAGGCTGCATTTCCAGTATGTTAGGCATTCTTAGTCACAGGATGAGATAGGAAGTCAGCACAAGGTACACATCACAAAGACCTTGCTGATAAAATAGGTTGTGGTAAAGAAGTTGGCCAAAACCCATCAAAACCAACATGGCCATGAAAGGGACCTCTGGTTGTCTTCACTGCTCATTATATGTTAATTATAATGTATTAACATGCTAAAAGACACTCCTACCAGCATCATGACAGGTTACAAATACTGCAGCAATATCTGGACTTTACCTTATATGGTCTAAAAGGCGGAGGAACCCTCAATTTGGGGAATTGTCCACCCCTTTTTTGGAATGCTCATGAATAATCCACCCCTTGTTTAGCACATAATCCAGAAATAACTATAAGTATGCTTATTTGAGCAGACCATGCTGCTGTTCTGCCTACAGAGTAGCCATTCTTTTATTTCCTTACTTTCTTAATAAACCTGCTTTCACTTTACTGTATGGACTTGCCCCAAATTCTTTCTTGTGTGAGATCCAAGAACCCTCTTTTGGGGTCTGGATCAAGACCCCTTTCTGGTAACATCTTTCTGGTGACCACAAAGGGACAATACTGAGGAGACTCTGAAGCCAAAGGAAACAGACTACAGCACCAACTGGCTGACTTTGGGTAAGTGATGGAGTCCCCGGGTAAAGGATAGGATTGGGTTAGAGGTGCAACTTAGGGGAGATAGGGTCTCTCCTAAGACAGAGAGGGTTTCAGGCCGCTCTTAATAAAGGGCAAGAATACTTGACCGAACTTGGGTTTGAGACCCAACTTAGGAAGGCTACAGTCCTTAAGATTTAAGGGGTTAGAGGCCCCTCTCAGTAAAATCTCTCTTGGTTAAAAATGGATTTAGCATTAGGGGATGTTAACTGCTATTCTGTTTGTATTAATCTGCCCTGTGCTCTTTGCTGACAGCTATGGGTGACAGGATTAGGCATGTACAGGATCACGGGACGTGGGGAACTTTTCTTCTCTCCAAAAGGGGAAGCTTGACAGCTGATAGGACTGTTGGAAAAGATCCCTTTGCTATGACAAGCAGCCGCCTGAACTTTTGATTCAGTGTTGCTGCAATGGGTGGGTCTTTCTCTGGCCTCTGTGAACTCCTCACCTTCCCCATCTCACCACAGGCAATGCTTTTCTCCCTTTCTCTCTTTTCTCTTTTCTATCTTTTCTGTTACTTGAGACAACCATCTTGCCCAGAGACCACATATTGAAACTCCTGGTCAGAAGTTTGATTAAAGATGAAAGGGCCTATCTGGGGGCAAGTTTGAGCCTTCCCAGTTAGATATTGGGTGCTAAGTGGAGTGGCCAATGTCTATGTTTTGTCACATGTATATTGCTCTGGCTGAAATGGAAAACGTTAATTTGGTTACTTTATGTGGCCATTGGGCAGCATCTTACAAAAGTGAGAGACATTTATTTGCCTGTGGTTCCATGAAACAGAAAAAGTTGGTTTTCCTTTGTGTCGTAGCTTGGACCCAAGGGCTTTGCAGTGAGAAAGGTTGCTAGCGCTGCTCAGTGAAAGAGAACCCAGAAACCTGGCATGCCAGCAAAAGGGTAAAGATTTCTTACCCGTCAGGCTTCTGGCCTCTCTCTCTTAGTGAAAACTGAATGAATGGTAAAAATCACTGTTTATCACCTCTGTAAAGTTTTGATTAATGGGAACAAGGATTTGTGGGGCTAGTCTTAAGCTGTAATGAATTTGGTATACTTTGTGATATCAATTTGTCTTTCTGTATTACTCTGTCATAAAGAGGAATATCGTAGGATAGAACACGGGCTTAGGACTCCATAAGCCTGCTGTTCAAGCCAGCCCAGTAAACCGGTCTGTTGCAAAGTTTACTACAGGTCCCTGGAAAAAAAAAAATTAAAAACTGGATGAAGTTTCCTTCTCATCTTGTTTTATGTCCTTTGGAGCTTCACCTTGTAACCACGTGGCGGTACTTTCTCTTGGTCTCTGCCACCCAGGGAACAGGAATTTTGGGGTTTATGTAATAGTTAGCTCTAAAAATTATCTCAAGCCATTGCAAGCTCAAAATTGGCTGCTCTGGACCCCTTCTGGGAAGGGCAATGGAAACTAACCAGTGTTGTAGCTCAGCAGCTAAGGATTTGTCATTTTATAATGGCGGCCAAGGTTCAATCCTGGCTTAGGGAATGAGTACTTTCTGATTGATATCTGTGTGACCTTTACCATTTGTTGATTCTGTTCTCTTCCCCTCCACACACTGTCTTGAGTTTTCCTCTCTCTGAGAACCTGGGAGTTTAACTTTGGTAAAGTTCAAAAGCCAGAAATAATGGCCGTGTGGGATGGCTAAAGTTGGGTAATAAGAAACTTAAAAGGACTCCTTTTTTTTTTCTTTAGAGTGCTATGGTTTATGGTTAAAAGCTTAATTAAAAGTGGATATTCAATCTCTAAAAGCCTGGGACTCCTTGGGAAAAGCAGAGGAGGCACCACAGACCCCATTTTGGGAAAAACCTCTGTTTTCCTCATGAAACCCCAGTAACTGGAAGTGGATAGATCCTTCGCAAAATCTAAGGCTCTGTTCGGTTTTGCATTATGTTATCTGATGTTTTTGACTTTTGGGGGTATCAGAAATTACTTTGCATTATGAGGGAGATTTGTTGTATAATAACCAGGTAGGAAATATACTTTTGGGGATAGCTAAAGGTAAATATAGGTGAATACTTGGCTATTTGCACTTTTGGATCACAAGAAGCATTCTCTTGACTACCTAGAAGGTATGGAAATGTCTCCACCCCCACTGAGAAATAAGATTCCCATGGGAGATGGCTGATTCCCCAAAAGAGGGCTGATTCCCTCTTTTTGGGATCCAGGATCTGGTATAAAAATGGGACCCTGGCCAGGCACAGTGGCTCACACCTGTAATCTCAACACTTTGGGAAGCCTCAGAGTTATGAATGTCCCTCACCATACTGACACTTTGTGACTGAGCTCCTCTCTACCCTGGACACAAGAGACCCTAATAATTAGGCAGGAATATCATTGCCCCTATTTAGTCTGAAGAAGTTATAGAAGATGGATCTTCATCCCACTGCAATCCTTAGGATTAAGGGTTCCCTGGTAAAAGGGAGCGGGAAAATATGTCAGAAGCATTTGAATCAGAGTGACTCCATCTTGAATAGGGGCTGGGTAAAATAAGGCTGAGGCCTGCTGGGTTAGGTTAGGCATTCTAACCAGGAGTTTAGTCACAAGATGAGATAGAAGGTTGCACAAGGTATCCGTCACAAAGACCTTGCTGATAAAATAGGTAACGGTAAAGAAGCCAGCCAAAGCCCACCAAAACCAACATGGCCACAAAAGTGACCTCTTGTCGTCCTCACTGCTCGTATACACTAATTATACTGCATTAGCATGCTCCAAGACACTCCCACCAGTCCCACGACAGTTTACAAATACCATGACAACATCTGGACGTTACCTTATATGGTCTAAAATGGGGAAGAACCCTTAGTTCTGGGAATTGTCCACCTCTTTCCTGAAAAATTCTTGAATAATCCATTAGTTTAGCACATAATCCAGAAATAACTATATGTCTGCTTATTTGAGCAGTCCATACTGCTGCTCTGCCTATGGAGTAGCCATTCTTTTCTTTTCTTTTTTTTTTATTTTTTAGATAGAGACTCGCTCTGTCACTCAGGCTGGAGTCTGGAGTGCAGTGACGTGTTTTGGCTCACTGCAACCTTCACCTCCCGGGTTCAAGCAATTCTCCTGCCTCAGCCTCCCAACTAGCTGGGACCACAGGTGGGTGCCACCACACCTGGCTAATTTTTGTATTATTAGTAGAGACGGGGTTTCGCCATGTTGGCCAGGCTGGTCTCGAACTCCTGGCCTCAAGCGATCCACTTGCCTTGGCCTCCCAAAGTGCTAGAATTACAGGCATTACCCACTATGAGTGGCCCATTCTTTTATTTCTTAACTTTTTTTTGTTTTTTTGAGACAGAGTCTCACTCTGTCGCCCAGGCTAGAGGCTGGAGTGCAGTGGTGCGATCTTGGTTCACTGCAACCTCTGCCTCCTGGGTTCAAGCGATTCTTCTGCCTCAGTCTCCTGAGGAGCTGGGACTACAAACATGTGTCACTACACCCAGCTAATTTTGTATTTTTAGTAGAGACAGTGTCTTGCCATGTTTGTGCTTGTCTCGAACTCCTAACCTCAAATGGTCTGCCTGCCTCAGCCTCCCAAAGTGCTGTGATTACAGGCATGAACCACTGCGCTCGGCCCTTCTTTACTTTCTTAATAAACTTATTTTCACTTTACTGTATGGACTAGCCCCAAATTCCTTCTTGTGTGAGATCCAATAACCCTTTTGTGTGTGAAAGAATTTATTGCTGCTGTTCAGGCTGGAGCAAGCTGGAGCTCATGCTGCTGCTCAGACTGGAGCATGCGTGATCTGTGATCCCAGTAAGAGGATCTTGGTCACTCCAGCCTGAGTGACAGCATGATATCTCATCTGTAAAAAAAAAAAAAAAAAAAAAAAAAAAAAATTACTAGAGGGCTTTAACAGCAAATTTGAGCAGCAAAAAGAAGTAATCAGTGAACTCAAAGATAGGTCAATTGAAATGATCTACTCTGAAAAACAGAAAGAAGACAGAATGAAGAAAAAGAAATAGAGCCTTAGAGACAGGGGACACCATCAAGCATACTAATATATGCATAATGGGACTCCCAGAAGGAGAAAAGTGAGAGGACAGGGAGAGAGAATGTTTGGAGAAATAATTTCTCAAAGCTTCCCACTTTTGGCAAAAAAACATTAACTTGCAAACATATTTTAGGAGCTCAATGAATTCCAAGTAGGATACACTCAAAGAGATCTATACCTAGACACATCATAATCAGATTATCAAAAGATGAAGAAGATGAATCTTGAGAGCAGAAAGAAAGAAACAATTAATCACATACAAATAGTACTCAAAAGATGTCTGGAGTAGGTATACTAATATCAGACAAAATAAACTTTAAGATAAGCATTGTTATAACAAATAAAGAAAGGTATTTTGTAATGATAAAAGTGTCAATTCATCAAGAAAACATAACATTATAAACATACATGCACCTAACAACAGAGCCCTAATATTCATGAAACAAAACTGACATAATTGAAGGGAGAAATAGAAAATTCAACAATAATAGTTGGAGACATCAATACCTCACTAGTTAGACAAGATCAACAAAAAAATAGAAGACTTAACACTTGAAAACACCTAACCTGACCCTAACATAAATCTATAGGTCACTACACCCCAAAACAGCAGAATAAACATCCTTCTGAAGCTCACATGAAACATTTTTCAGGATAGACTGTATATTACCTCATGAAATAAGTCTCAATAAATGTAAAAGGACTATAATAATAGAGTATATATTCTCTGACCAAAGTGGAATGAAGATAGAAGTCAATAACTAGGCTGGGCATGATGGCTCACGCCTGTAATCCCAGCACTTTGGGAGGCCAAGGCGGACAGATCACGAGGTCAGGAGTTTGAGACCAGCCTGACCAACATGGTGAAACCCTGTCTCTACTAACAAAATACAAAAATTAGTCAGGCCTGGTGGCATCTGCCTGTAGTCCCAGCTACTCGGGACACTGAGGCAGGAGAATCACTTGAACCCAGGAGGCAGAGATTGCAGTGAGCTGAGATCGCGCCACTGCATTCCAGCCTGGGAGACAGAGCAAGACTCCTTCTCAAAAAAAAAAAAAAAAGAAACTAGAAAAATAAGAACAAATCAAACCCAAAGCAAGCAAGAGGAAAATAAAAAATTTTAAAGCAGCCAAGAACAAAAGGCATATTATGTACAGAAGAACAAGTATATAGATCACATATTTCTCATAGACACAATATAAGCAAAAAGACAGTGGAGCAAAATTTTTTAGATTAATGAAAGACCTACAATTCTGTACCAAGCAAAAAAACTCCCCCAAAATGAGGGTGAAATAAGACAATTTAATACAGAGAAAAGAGGAAGGAATTTATCTAGTCATATGTGAGAGTTTTATGATACATTTTGTACTGTATATGTGGATGTTTTCTATTTCATTTAAAAAATCAACTGTGCAATTAAATGGTAGATTGTCTTGCTTCTTTTTGATTGACACAGTCATTAACTAAAATATTGTAGTATTTTTTTACTCCCTGCCTAAAGGCAATAAACATCTAATCAGCAGACTAGAACAATAAAAAATATTTTTTAAAAGTCCTTTAGGCAGAATGATGAAAGTCCCTTAGGCACATTGAAATTCCTATTTATACAAAGGAATAAAGAGCACTAGAAATTGTAACTATGTGAGTAAACAGATAATATTTTTTCTCCATAAAATGTGGTTGACTATTTTCACAAAATAGTTAACAATGTAATGTGTGATTTATAGCATTTAAAAGTAAAACAGGCCGGGCACAAAGGTTCGTGCCTGTAATCCCAGCACTTTTGGAGGCCGAGGCGTGCAGATCACTTGAGGACAGGAGTTCAAGACCAGCCTGGCTAACATGGCAAAACCCCATCTCTACTAAAAATACAAAAATTAACCAGGCATGGTGTTGCACGCCTGTAATCCCAGCTACTCTGGAGGCTGAGGCACAAGAATCACTTGAATCCAGGAGGTGGAGGTTGCAGTGAGGCAAAATTATACCACTGCGCTCCAGCCTAGGCAACAGAGCTAGACTCTGTCACACACACACACACACACAAAAGAAAAGTGTATGACAACAACAGTGCAAAAGAAGTGGAAATGAAAATAATGTTATTTTATATAAGTGGTATACTTTTAGATGAACTACGATAAATTAATGATGTATACTATAAACTCTAAGGCAACCACTGATTAATGAAATGAAGAATTATGGCTAACAAGCCACAAAAATAAATAAAATAGAATTAGAAAAAGTATTTAAGTTGTTCAACAGATGGGAAAAAAAAGAGGAAAAAGAGAACAAAGAACAGATGGGACAAATGGGAAAGTAATAGCAAGATGATAGACTTAACTCTACCCATATAGATTATCACACTTAAGGTAAATGATCTAAATACTCCAATTCAAAAGCAGAGGTTGTCAGATTGAATTAAAAAAACAAACAACAACAACAAAAAAAAGCAAAAAAAGAGCCACAATATGCTGCCTACAAAAAATTCACTTTAATATAAAGACACAAATAGCCTAGAACACCATCACTTTTAACCTTATTTACTCAAACCTCCTAACTGATCCCTATTTATTTATTTATTTATTTATTTTTGAGACAGAGTCTGGCTCTGTTGCCCAGGCTGGAGTGCAGTGGCACCATCTAGGCTCACTGCAGCCTCTGCCTCTCGGGTTCAAGCGATTCTCCTGCCTCAGGCCTCCCAAGTAGCTGGGACTACAGGCACATGCTACCACGCCCAGCTAATTATTATATTTTTAGTAGAGACAGGGTTTTGCCATGTTGGCCAGGCTGGTCTCAAACGCCTGACCTCAGCCTCCCAAAGTGCTGGGATTACAGGCATGAGCCACAGCACCCAGCTCCTCTTCATTTATTCTTGCTATGCTTCCTCCAATCCATTTTGTGCATTTGATGATTTTGCCAGTAACTTCTTTATTGTTCTGGTAAAATTACTTATGGGTCACTGAGGACTGGGATGTTCTTTCTTCTAGAGGGGGTTTGTGTCTGCTTTTGCCAGGAAGCTGGGGTACCACCAGTCAAGTATTACTTTAAACTCAATTCATGAATTGAGACTTTTTTTTTTTTTTTTTTTTAACGCAGAGTCCTACTCTGTCACCCAGGCTGGAGTGCAGTGGTGTGAACATGGCTCACTGCAGCCTCAACCTACTGAGCTCAAGCAATCTTTCTGCCTCACCATTCTGTGTAGCTAGGACTACAGGTGTGTGCCACCATGACTGACTAATTTTTTAAATATTTTTTTTAGAGATGGGGCTCACTTTGTTGCCCAGGCTGGTCTCGAGCTCCTGGGCTCAAGTGATCCTCCCACCTTGGTCTCCCAAAGTGCTGGGGTTACAGGCATGAGCCTCTGTGGCTAGCCAAGACTTTTTATTTTTTAGCCTAAATGTGTATAAAAGTTGGCTTATGGTTACAACTTATCAGGATTGATGATCTCTCTCTCTCTCTCTCTCTCTCTCTCTGTCTCTCCCCGCCTCTCTCACATCCCTTGCTCTGCTGAGAAGCAGAGCAAATATTCTAGCAGTTTCCAGAGAGTAGGATGGGATTACTTCCAGTTTACTTTTATCATCCTTTGGGATCTCAGTATTACTGGGAGAACACAAGTATCTCTTATTAGACATACCACCTTTGTAGAATCTGGACTTTCATTTTAGACTTTATTTGTTTTCTACTATAAGCAATTTAAGTTACAGATCTCTCTACACACTGTTTAAGTTGCATCCCATGAATTTTGATATGCTTTATTTTCATTATTATATAGTACAATGTATTTTATAATTTTTTGTGATTTGTTTGGAGAGATTGATTAATTAGAATGATGTTGTTTAATTTCCAAATATGTGTGTTTTTTCCCTACATTTCTTATTTTTATTGATTTCAAATTTATTTCTACTGTAGTCAGATATAATAATTCATTTATTTATATTATTTTCATTTTTTTAGAGACAGGGCCTTTCTGTGTTGCCCAGGTTTGTCCCAAACTCCTAGTCCCAAGCAGTTCTCCTGCCTCAGCCACCCAAAGTGCTGGGATTACAGGCACGAGCCACCCGTGTACAACTAACAATTTATTTAAAAAGTGGGCAAGTGAACTGAACAGACATTTCTCTAAAGAAGGCATACAATTGGCCAACAAATATATGAAAGAATGCTCAACATCACTGTATTAGTCTGTTTTCATGCTGCTAATAAAGACTTAACCTGAGACTGGGGAATTTACAAGAGAAAGAGGTTTAATGGACTTACAGTTCCACATGGCTGGAGAGATCTCACAATCATGGTGGAAGGCAAGGAGGAGCAAGTCACATCTTACATGGATGGCAGCAGGCAAAGAGAGAGCTTGTGCAGGGAAACTCCCGTTTTCAAAACCATCAGATCTCATGAGACTCATTCACTATCACAAGAACAGCATAGGAAAGACCCACCCCATAATTCAGTCACCTCCCACTGGGTTCCTCCCAGGACACATGGGAATTGTGGGAGTTACAATTCAAGATGAGATTTGGGTAGGGACACAGCCAAACCATATAAATAACTAATCATCAGGGAAATGCAAATCAAAACCACAATAAGGTATCATCTCACCCCAGTTAGAATGGCTATTGTCAAAAAAACAAAAAATAACAAATGCTGGTGAGGATGTACAGAAGAGGGGACTCTTATATCCTACTGGTGGAAATGTCGATTAGCATAGCCATTATGCAAAATAGTATGGAAGTGAGGTAGGTTACATAGGGTGGTCATAGCCTCCCTTGAAAGGAAACAAGAAACTTGTCAAATTGATGGAGAGAACAAATCTCTTAACATTACACAAACTGCATCTGGGGCTAGTGGTTAGAATATCCTCAATCAAGGAGGTAGAAGAGCAGGAGGGAAAATCCCTAAGTTGGTGCAAGTGCAGAAACCCACAAGCTGTGTTCTCAGGTTGACATATACTCGTTTTAATAGTAAGAAACACACCCTTGGGTAGAGAATTAAAATGCTAATAATACATTTGATGTATGTAATAGCATGTACGGCAATATTGCATGCACATTCAAGAGACCACCCAAAACATATTTAACAACAATGCCCGTTCCCACTCCCTCATGGATAATCACGTAGGACTCCCATAACAGGAGTTTCTTCAGTGTCAATTGGTGCTGAAGTAGCCGACTCTGACTCTGCTATCAGTGTGTACTTTTACCTTGCAATAAACTCCTTTGCCTACTTTTACTTTGGACTGGCTTTCAAATTCTTTTGTGCAGGGAATTCAAGAATCTGAACCAGCCCACTGACAACAGAGGTTTCTCAGAAACCTAAAAATAGATCTACCAGATGAGGCAGAAAATCTGCTACTGGGTATTTATCCAAAGGGAAGGAAATCAGTATACAAAGAGACACCTACATCCCCATGTTTATTGCATCACTCTTCACAAGAGCTGATATATAGAGTCAACCCTAAATGTTCATTAACAGACAAATGGATAGAAAATGTGGCATATATACACAATGAAATACTATTTGGCCATGAGAAGAATGCAATCTTGTCATTTGTGGCAATGTAGATGAAACTGGAGAACATTCTGTTAAGTAAGATAAGCTAGGATTGGAAAGATAAATATTACATGTTATCACTCATATGTGAAAGTTGAGAAAAATTTTTAGCTCATGGATTTAGAGAGTAGAACTGTGGGTACTGGAAGCTGGGAAGGGTAGCAAGGAGGGGAGGATAGGGAGAGGTTGGTTAATGGTGACAAAATTACAGCTAAATTGTAGAAATGAGTTCTGGTGTTCTGCACCATTGTAGGATGCATATGGTTAACTCTAATTTATTGTATATTTTCAAAAAGCTAGAAAAGAATTTTGAATACTCACAACAAAAGAAATGATAAATGTTTAAGGTGATGGATATACTAATTACCCTGATTTGATTATTACACGTTGTGTACACATATAAAAATATCACTCTTTATCCCGTATATATGTATAGTTATTATATGTCAACTAAAAATAAAAGAAAAAAGAATATGATCTATCATGATGTATATATCATGTGTACTTGAGCAAAATGTGCATGCAGATATTGTGTATAATGTTCTATAAATCAATTAGCTCAAGATAATAGATAGGATTTTTCAGATCTTCTGTGTCTTTACTGATATTTTGTCTAGTTATTGTATCATTACCAAAAAAAGGGTGTTAAACTCTCCAAATGTGATTGTAGAATTGTCTATTCTGTCTTTTCTTTTCCATTTTTACTTTATGTATTTTGAAACTCTTTTATGACATTTTGCTATGTATTTTAAAACTTTGTTATGTATTTTGAAACTCTGTTGTTAGAATCATACATTTATGATTATTATGTTTTCTTGATGAATTGACCCTTTTCTGTTGTTGTTGTTTTTGTTTTTTCTGAAATGGAGTCTCACTCTGTTGCCCAGGCTGGAGTACAGTGGCACAATCTTGGTTCACTGCAACCTCCACCTCCTGGGTTCAAGCGAGTCTCCTGACTCAGCCTCCAAGTAGCTGGGATTACAGGCATGTGCCAGCATGCCCAACTAATTTTTGTATTTTTAGTAGAGACAGAGTTTCACCACGTTGGCCAGGCTGGTCTCGAACCTCTGACCTAAGGTGATCCGCCCACCTCCGCATTTTTTTTTTTTTTTTTTTTTTTTTGAGACAGAGTCTCACTCTGTCACCCAGGGTAGAATGCGGTGGTGTGATCTTGGCTCACTGCAACCTCCACCTCCTGGGTTCAAGCAATTCTTATGCCTCAGCCTCCCGAGTAGCTGGGATTACAGGCACATGCCACCATGACTGGCTAATTTTTGTATTTTTAGTAGAGATGGGGTTTTTCTATGTTGGCCAGGTTGGCAACTGACTCCTTTAACAATACAAAATATCACTCTGTCTCTGGTAACACTCTCTGTCTTAAACTCTATTTTAGCTGTTATTATTATAGCCATTTTAGTCTTTTTATGTTTTCTGTTTGCATAGTGTATATATTTTAATATGTTTATTCTCAAGTTATCTGTGTTTTTATATTTAAGATGTTTCTCTTCTAGCCAACGTGTTTGGTTCTTGCATTTTTAAGTCGATTCTAACAATCTTTGCCTTTCAATTGAAATATTTACACCATTAACATCTAACATTAACATTTATTTTTCTTTCCACAGTACACTGGCTAGCATCTCCCATACAATATTGAACATAAAGTTTGATAACTGACATCCTTATTTCATTCCTACTCTGAGTGGAAAGGGCAGGGGTGGAGAAAGCATTCAACAATTTGCCATAATTATAATGCTTTTTGTTACACTGTTTTCTTCTGCATTAAAAAATATCATTACATTTTGCATGAATTATTAGGACAAAATATTTTCCAATTTTCCTGGAAAATGCCATAACCACGTCTCTCAATTTTGTTTCCATCTTTCTTCCACATTTTACATAACCTACATAAGAGACACATTATCAAGTATATTTTACATGGCTTCTCAGTGTCTTCTCTGTCTGCTAACAGGTTTACCAAGAGATGGCACTCTTGTATTTCTGGTGGCTATGTCCATATCGTTTTGCCTTTAAGACAGCGTAACTACTTCTTTCACCAGTATTAAAGACATGTACATTTGATCTGGTTCTTGTGGATGATTTTAAATGACTCAAGCTAATAATCCTAATTTTACCTAAACACTCCATTATTTTAAAATGTATTCCTTTATGCCCACAATAAACATTTATTGACATTAGGCTGGACATTAGGCTTCTCTATGGCAGACATTAGGCTGGACCCTAGCCATATATCTATTGAGGGAAAAAAAATTATTTTCTATATAAGTTTCCAGAAAGCCAAGATGTGTTTTAAAAACAAAACAAAACATTACATTCTAAATTCTGTAACAAGATAAGAAAAAGTGTTGAGGCTGAGAGAAGAACAAAGCAGCAAGCAACTCCTGGAAGAACCACTGCTGCAGAGGTAATAACTGCTGAACCATGTTTTGGAGAAGGAAAAGGTCACCAAGAGAAGGAGGGGGTCCAGGGTGTCCAGAAAGATTGCATGCATAAAGATCAAGGGTAATAAAAAAAAATTCCGTATTATGTAAATGTGAAGTTCCAGGACCAAGAGCTTGGAGAGCATGAAGTACAGGAGGAGGGTTGGTTTCAAATAAATCTGGGAATGAAACAGTGAAGCCTCTGGCAGAACTCACATCTCTTTCCTCCCCTCTTCCTTGCACATTCCCTTCATGGAGTAATTGCAGGGATGGGAAAAGTTCAAAACCACCATTGAGCCTAGGAAGTGCTAGGGTAAAGTGGAGAATGAACCTGCGTGATTTGCTCATCCTAAACTAGGTTCTTCTAGGAGAGCCCTTCCCCATAAAATCTGCCCTCCTTGAAGGGGCCCAGACAGCCTAAGCTCACCTCCCAAAGGCCCCTTACTTGCTGACTGAATCTGATTCCACCCAGACATGGCCTAAAACCCTTCCATAACTCTATAGCCAAATTCAATTTTAGACAGGTCTCATACCAACCTTTCTTCCTCTAAGTCTGCCACCCTAGGCAATTCTCAACATTCTCTACACACTTTGGGGCCAGAGACGTGCTACCAAGTCTCCAGACCTAGACCTGATGGAGCAGTGCTGTAATGAGACGACCACTGGCCTTTGAACCAGACCCTTCTCTGTGGCTCCTATGCATCTCCAACCTGTTTTGAGCACTGCTGCCAAGACATCTTTGGCACTTTGTTGTGAAGTTTTAAAACTGAGCTAATCTACAAAACACCTAACCTGTACCCTTTAAAAATTCATTGTCATTTCATATCATGAAAGATAAAGAAAGGCCAGGAAACTGTTCCAGGTTAATAGAGACTAAAGAGATAGCAACCAAATGCAATTTGTGATCCTGGATTGAGGGGGAAAAAGTGTTGTCAGAGACATGATTGGGACAGCTGGTAAAATTTGAATTTGAATTTAAAGATAAAGTATTGAGTAATATAGGAAGATGATTATCTGCAACTTTCAAATGTTTCAGTAAGTATATATATATATATAAAGAGATATAAAGACATATAAATAAATAGATGGATAGGTAGAGAAAAAGCAAATGTATAATATTAACAATCTAGGTAAAAAGTATATGAGTGTTCTTTCTACTGTTTTTCTGATTTTTCTATATGTTTGAAATCATTTTAAAATAAGAAGGTTTTTGGGGTTTTTTTGTTTGTTTTTTGTTTTTAGAGACAGCGTCTTATTCTGTCACCCAGGCTGTAGCTCAGTGGCCCAATCATTGCTCACTGCGGCCTCAACTTCCTGGGCTCCAGTAATTCCCCCTACCTCAGGCTCACGAGTAGCTGGTACTTCAGGTGTGCACCACTGCACTCAGCTAATTTTTATTTTTTAAATTTTTGTAGAGATGGCATGTTGCTATGTCACCCAGGCTAGTCTCAAACTCCTGCCCTCAAGTGATCCTCCCACTTTGGCCTCCCAAAGTGCTAGAATTATAGGCATGAGCCACTGCACCCAGCCCCAAATAAAAAAGTATTTTATTTTAATTAACTAATTAATTTTGAGTCAGAGTTTCACCCTTGTCACCCAGGCTGGAGTGCAATGGCATGATGTTGGCTCACTGCAAACTCTGCCTCCTGTGTTTAAGCGATTCTCTTGCCTCAGACTCCTGAGTAGCTGAGATTACAGGTGCCTGCCACCATACCCAGCTAATTTTTATATTTTTAGTAGAGACGGGGTTTCAGCATGTTGGCCAAGCTTGTCTCAAACTCCTGACCTCAGGTGATCCACCCACCTCGGCCTCCGAAAGTGTTGATGAGCCACCACACCCGGTCTAAAAAGTATTTTAAAACTGCAGTCCCACTCTACCTTGTCCTACACTACCAGGGACCAGGACCACCCCATGTCTTCTAGGCTATGAGATAGAGGAATCCAAGGAAGAAGATAAGCTACTTGGTTCCTCTATAGGGTCTTGTGTGTGCTCTCATGTGCTCTCTCTCTCTCTCTCTCTCACACACACACACACACACACACACACACATGAATACCAGAGCTATCACTTTCCCAGTCTAGTACTCATCTCATCCCAAGGGTTTTGTGTTGTAGTGGTTTGCTCATTTGTTTGTTTTGTTTGTTTGCTTGGGTTATTCTTTTTCTCTTTTTGCAGCTGAAGGGAGAATTTCCAGGCCAGCCCTTTGGCCATTAGAGTTACAGTGCCTCTATTCAGGCTTCATAGAGAGACCTGGGATTCAGTAGTGGGGGGCTTTTATCCAGTTCAAAATAATGCATTCTCACCAAGATGTACTTTGAAATAAAACAATACTAAAACACAACATTTTATTTATGCTGAACATTGAATCACTTTTTTCTGTATTTTGGGTAGAAAGTTATACTCACACAAACACATTTGCTCCTGCTTTGTTTATTGGCCCAGGGGTATGTTTGGTAATACTTCATCAGGCATGAGTAGTACGTCTTGGAAGGTGTGGTCTAAAGCCTAGACTCCTATCTGCTTCCTTCAGCATTCTCCAGTGTACCTGTCCTCTGTCTACCTTAGGATAGGGGTCTCCAGAACTTCCATTCACATTTAGAAGAGGGCAGCAGCTTTCTATGGAAAATATGAACTCTCATTCATCTCTATTCCTTCTTCTAGCTATGGTCCAGCTCAGCTGTTTGGAATAAAGTATCTATATGAAGTCTGTGAATGGTTCTCAGACTGGTTGAACATTAGAATCACCTGAGTACCTTCTAAAATTCTTATTACCCAGGGCATATCTCAGAATGAGTACCACAGGGTAGGGATAGGATTAGGGATCATGATCTCTGGAGTCTGGTTTAGGCACTAGTGCTGTTTAAAACTACGTTCATGAGGTGGAGGTTGCAGTGAGCCAAGATGGCGCCACTGCACTCCAACCTGGGTGACAGAGTGAGAGTCTGTCTCAACAAAACAAAACAAAAAAACCAACTACCCTTGTGATTTGAATGTCCATCCAAAATTGAGAACCATTAGGTAAGGCCAAGCTGTATAATTAAAGAGCAGTTTTCATTTGTCTGGTGTGGTGGCAGCTTTTTGATAAGGGAAGTATTGTTGTCATCCACATACCTGAGCCTCACTCCTGAGAACACTGGTGTATATGTTGCTAAAATTCCACAGGTGATTCTGAGGTTCCTTCCTGGATAAAAACCACTGACCCTGGGAATGTACCCACTGCCAATCTCCTGCGTAAACCTTGGATACTGGGAAGGCTACAGTTGAAAATATTGGGCTTGAGATCCTGAAACAAATCTTGTATTTCATTAAGACTAATATTTGGTACAGTGCAGCAAATCAAGGGAATTTTGGTGGCTGAGTTCTTTTAGAACTTTTGCATTGAAATAGGTTCAAGCAGCAATAAGTTAAAACTACAACCTCAGCTAAAGGATTAAAAGACACGTGAGCTGGGTAGGATGAGGTCTAAGGTTGGGTGTGGCAGCTCATACCTGTAATCCCAGCACTTTGGGAGACTGAGGCGGGTGGATCACTTGAGGTCAGGAGTTCAAAACCAGCCTGGCCAACATGGTGAAAACCCATCTCTACTAAGAATACAAAAAAATTAGCTGGGCGAGGTGCCAGGCACCTGTAATCCCAGCTACTGGGGAGGCTGAGGGAGGAGAATCACTTGAACTCAGGAGGCAGAGGTTGTAGTGAGCTGAGATCACACCACTGCACTCCAGCCTGGGTGACAGAGCAAGACTCCATTTAAAAAAGAAAAAATAATAATAATAATAATTCAGACATATCCAGGCATCAAACAGATACCTGGGGCAGATGAATAGTCTTGAGATTCAAGTCACACATGAAATTTAGGTGGAAAATAACATTGGAGAAATTTGAGATTATGATGAATGGAAATTTTTCAAAGAGGAATTTCAGGCTCTGTTCTTGAGGGGACAGATGGACTTCCAACAGCAATAACACAGGATTAATGAGGACTTGGGATGTTACATAAATTAGAGATGTTAGATGGATAAAGAGATAAAAGTACTCTCTCTAAGAACATGGGACCAGAGATAGGCTCACTTCTATCCATCAGACATAACTAGCAGACTAAACGGTCTAAAAATAAAAATCATGTCCCACTCCTGCTTAAAACATTTTAATTACTCTCAATAACTCTTCAGTTTTTCTACTGTGTTATCTTTAACTACAGGGTTGGTCTGGGTGTGCAACACAAGAAAGCCTGGCATATACATGGATTCAAATGTATGCCATGTACAGGTATTCTTTCATGTACTATTTCTTGTATTCTTTTTCACATCTGTTTTTTCCTTCATTGAAGTCAATGGCTGATATTAGATTCTACTATTCATGTGTACTAGTTATATATAATTGTTACAAAACAAATTAGCAAAAACTTAGTGGCTTAAAGCAACACACATTTATTACCTAAGGTCTGTGGATAGAAGTTCTGACATGGCTTAACTGGGTTCTCTGCTTCAAGCCTCATGTGGCTGCAATCCAGGTGTTGGCTGAGTCTGAATTCTCATCAGAGGCTTGATTGTGGAAATTTCCACTTCCAAGCTCCCTCAGGTTTGTTGAAAAATTCAGTTCTTTGCACCAGTAGAAGCTTCTTGGTAGAGGCTGATTCAACTTCTAGAGGCTGTCTGCAGTTCCTGTCACCCAGGGTGGAGTGCAGTGGAGCAATCATAGCTCACTGCAGCCTTGACCTCCCAGAATCAATCTGTTCTCCCACCTCAGCATCCTGAGTAGCTGAGACCACAAGTGTGTGCCATCACACCTGCCTAAAAAACAAACAAACTGACAAAAAAACCCCAAAGAACTTTGTAGAGACAAGCTGGTCTGGAACTCCTGCGCTCAAGCAATTCTCCTGCCTTAGCCTAAAAGTTCTGGGATTATAGGTATAAGCCACCATACCTGACATATGGCAAGTCTTGAGCAGGACAAATACAGATGATTTATGTCTGTCTTCCATGGTATTCTAGGTTATTGTTGAGATGGTCCTCTATTGTCTTGTTCCATCTATTGATTGGATAAAACGTTGTTCCTTCTGTTATTTTTCAACAGTAGCTTTTATGTGTCTCTCTTTATCTTAAAATTCTAACCAAAGAGCTGCTCTTTTCTTGGTGTACTTTACCGTTGGTTGATCCTTCTTAACCTCTTCTTGCCCTCTGGGGCCTAAGATGAGGGCTGTTATCAGAAGTGAGTCTATGGGAAAGCAAGCAAGAGGTTCTTCAGCCTCCGTTCAGCCTTAAATGTCTAGGTAGAAATCAGTCATGGCCCTTCCAATGTGGTACAGACCAGATCACAGAGACAGGGGTCTCAGCCAAGGTCTTGTGGCCTAAGCCTTATAGAAATAATGAGTGTTTACTTACTTGGAGAACTCCCTTGGAATATCTTTTTTTGTGAACCTGAGGCAACTTTTGGTGATTTCTTGACGTCTTGGGAATCTTGGTCTAGAGCCATTTCAACCTGATTTCTTTCCATGTCAGTGGCATTTTGTGACCAGATAGTAAATAAGTTCTATGATGTTCACTCAGAGAAATACAATGACTTATGATGTGAAGCTTCTGTGGTTCAGCCCTTATTTCATCTTCATTCCCTCTTATCTGCATCTGTCTCCTGCTTGGGAACAAAAGTCTGGCTTCATTCTATGACTCCCACGTTGAGTTTCTTAGTAGCACTTACTTTTCAATTAGGAGTGTCCTCACTTCTATCCATCAGACATAACTAGCCGACTAAACAGTCTAAAAATAAAAATCATGTCCTACTCCTGCTGAAAACATTTTAATTACTCCCAATCACTTAATTTTTTCTACTGGGTTATCTTTAACTTCAGAGTTGGTCTGGGTGTGCAACACAAGAAAGCCTGGCATATACGTAGATTCAAGTGTATGTCATGTGCATGTATTCCTTCATGTACTATTTCATGTATTCTTTTTCACATCTGTTTTTTCCTCTAAAATTTATTTCCTTTTAAAAATGAAAATTTTGCATTTGACTAAATTTGTCAAATTTAGTCAAATTTGTTTAAAACCATTTTTAAAGTGTTTCCCGAAGTTTTGAGTGAAGTTAGTACTTCAGAAAAACTGTTTTGTATTTTTCCTGTGACCTCAGTGCACTGCTGTGCATTTCCATTTCTGCGTCCACACACATTTGTTTTGAGGAAATATAGGAACGACAAGATAAAGTTCAAGCTCCTGGACATTGCATAAAAGACCGTCATGACCTGGTCCTGTTGACTTCCCTAGATTTCCCGCTATTTCCTAAGTTGAGATTTTTGGTTTGGATGCTTTGTGTTTTCCTAAAATCAAAATAGGTTTTTGCCTTTTATGATTATACAGTAAATAAATGCTATTTGTGTGAAACTTTAAACAATACAAAAAAAACCTAAGGAAGAAAGTCAGATTCATCTAAAAATCCTTGTGGCCAGAATTAACTACCTTAGTTATTATTTTCTCTATCTCTCTCTCTCAATGTATATTTGGTGTGGGTATAGGGGTGTGTGTAATGTGTGTGTATGTATATATCTGTTTCTATTCCTGTATGTGGATGTGCACAACGTATCCTGCTTTGTACACTACAGTACTAGCATTTTTCTAATGTAATTCAATATTGTTGAAAACATTTTAAAATAGCTTGTATATATACACACACACATACACATACACGCATGTATATACATATACACATACAGACAAAAATGTATCCTATGTATATTCACACATGTATACACACTCACACATACATAGAGTTTTACATCCATAGTTTATAAATGTTGCTTTTTTTTGGTCACCTTTTTGCTAAGTCTTACACTTTTTTTTTTTTTTGAGACGGAGTTTTGCTGTCATTGCCCAGGCTTAGTGCAGTAGTGCGATCTCACCTCACTGCAACCTCCACCTCCCGGGTTCAACAGGTTCTCCTGCCTTAGCCTCCTGAGTAGGTGGTACTACAGGTGTGTGCCACCATGCCTGGCTAATTTTTGTAGTTTTTTTATAGAGACGAGGTTTCACCATGTTGGCCAAGCTGGTCTGGAACTCCTGACCTTAAGTGATCTGCCTGCCTCAGATTCCCAAAGTGCTGGGATTACAGATGTGAGCCACTGCACCCAGCCAAGTCTTACACATCTTTTTTTTACCACTAAACTGTTTACCCAAACCTGATAACCCAAGTCAACAGCTATTATGGCTCACACAATCTTATGTAAACAAAGATACAGATATATAGAATTTTCTTGATTAATATTCAGAAAAAAATGGAGTCCCTTTATACGTCCTTAGTATCTGCTTTGCTCATTTAAAAATGTATTACATTATATAAAAGTATCCAGGTCAAATGTTATAGATGTGATTCATTCTTTTTAACTGTGTTATTTTTCTGCAATGACTATGTATCACAAAGTACCTAGTCTTCCACTGATGAAAATTTGGGATATTTCCAGTTTGTCTTCCATTTTTCTTTCTTCCTCTTGGATTTTCACTCAATGTGTTTACTAATTTAGGAAGAATCAATAGTTTTTATGGTATTACTTCTCCCATTCAAGAATATAGCATATGGTATAGTATAGTAGAGTACTTAGTTTAATTTAGCCAGATCCTGTTTTCTGCCCTTTAATAAAATTCTTTCATTTTCTGCCTTTGAGTCACATTTTCCTTGTTCATATAATTCTTAAATAATGTATAGTTTTCATTCTAAGGGAACATAAAAAAATACTTCTTTCCATTTCTATTCCTGTCTAGTTAATTCTACTATTGGGAAAAGTAACTGTTAAGAAAAATTCTCATCTTTCCAGTCAGTTCACCACATTTCCTTTATACCTTTGTACTTTAATCCCCAGTCACGTTGAACACTTCTTATTCCTCACACCAAGCCTCAACGGGTTTGCTCTTTCTGGAAGGTGCTTCCCCTGTATTACTGACTTATTCATACCACACATGGAGACTGGCACAGCCCTGTTCTGCCTGGGAAGCCTTCCCCTGATACCCCTAGTTGGCAGGGGTCTTCATTTGTTCTTTTCTAGTCACCTGTGCAAGTTTGTATTGTTCATGTTTATCATCCTTCATCCTAGTTGTCTGTCTCTGTGTGTGGTCTCATTCAGCGGACTCTGAACTCTTATGAAGTCATGTCATGGGTCAGATCTTAATAAATTAATATTGTCAGAAGCTAATGTCATGTCTAGAATACAGAAAATTTATCAAAAAAAGAAAATAGTATGTTGGCTGGGCGCAGTGGCTCAAGCCCGTAATCCCAGCACTTTGGGAGGCCGAGGCAGGAGGATCACATGAGGTCAGAAATTCAAGAGCACCCTGGCCAAAATGGTGAAACCTCATCTCTACTAAAAATACAAAAATTAGCCAGGCGTGGTGGTGCCCACCTGTAATCCCAGCTACTCAGGAGGCTGAAGCGGGAGGATCACTTGAACCTGGGAGGCAGAGATTGCAGTGAGCTGAGATCATGCCACTGCACTCCAGCCTGGGCGACAGTGAGACTCCATCTCGAAATAATAATAATAATAATAATAATTGTATGGAATTGAACTGCTCTGATTGGAAATAGCTGTTTTTTAAAAAATTATTATTTTTTAAGTTCCTGGGTACATGTACAGGATGTGCAGGTTTGTTACATAGGTAAACGTGTGCCATGGTGATTTGCTGCACCTATCAACCCATCACCTTGGTATTAAGAACAGCATGCATTAGCTCTTTTACCTAATGTTCTCCCACACCCCCACCCCATCCTCCCCCAACAGGCCCCAGTGAGTGTTGTTCCCCTCCCTGTGTCCACGTGTTCTCATTGTTCAGCTCCCACTCATAAGTGAGAACATGAGGTGTTTGGTTTTCTGTTCCTGCCTTAGCTGTTAATGTCAGGCCAGAGAGGCTTAAATTTTTAAGGATCTCTGGACTTTTCTTCTACATTACTCTTGATGTTTATAAATGTTACAACTTCTTTAATTTCATTAAATGTATACCTTGTTGAGTTGATTTAACTGAGTTAACTTTGTTATATGAAAATCATGATTGGGAGTGAGGGGGTTAAACCAGCTACAGAGATCTTGATTGTTGGTGGTGAAGCAATGCAAGAATTCATTCATTCAGTAAACTAATGTTTATTAAGCGTGTACTGTCGTAGTCTGTTCAGACTGCTGTAACAAAATATCATAAACTGGGTGACTTATAAACAACAAAAAATTTATTTCTTACAGTTCTGGAGGTGGGAAGTCTAAGATTAAGGCCCTGGCAAATTTAGTGTCTGGTGAGGACAGGTAGCCATCTTTTTGCTGAGTCCTAACATGGCAGAAGGGTTGAATAAACTTCCTTGGGTTTCTTTTATAAGGACACTAATCCTAGTGATGAGGTTTCTGCCCTCATGGTATAACTACTGCCCAAAGACCCCTCCTTCTAATATTACCACTTTATGGGTTAGGATTTCAACATGAGTTTTGAGAGGATACAGACATTTGGATCATAGCACATACCATAGGACAGACACTGTGCCAAGAATTGTGGATATAGTGATTCTCAAAATGAACAAGATCCCCTCAGAGAGCTTGCAAAATCCAACTATAAAATTATGCTTTTTAAACAAATTATGCAGTTTGAAAAATCTACTCTGAATCTTACTTGTGGCATTGAATACTTTCGGCCACTCTTTCCTTATTATATTAAATATTTACTCTTGTTTGAGGGATCCAGTCTCACCTACTTTTTCTACCAGAACTGGTATCAGCTCATGCTCTGCCTTATGCAAATTAAGAAAATATCATACCTTTTGGGTAAATTAAGCCAAGAAAGTTCTCCTTTCTTCTCTTTCTCTCTTTCTCTTTCTTTCTTTCTCTTTCTTTCTCTTTCTTTCTTTCTTTCTTTCTTTCTTTCTTTCTTTCTTTCTTTCTTTTTTCTTTCTGACAGGGTCTTGCTCTATTGCCTAGGCTGGAGTGCGGTGGTGCAATCTCAGCTCACTGCAGCCTTGACCTCCAGGGCTCAAGCAATCCTCCTGCCTCAGCCTCCTGAGTAGCTGGGACTATAGGCATGTGCCACAACATCAAGCTAATTTTTGCATTTTTTTTTGTGGAGACGGGATCTCCCTTTGTTGCTAAGGCTGGTCTTGGATTCCTGGGCTTATGCGATTCTCCTGCCTCAACCTCCCAAAGTCCTGGGATTACAGGCATGAGCCACTGCCCCTGGCCATTATAACTATTTTCATTGGCTTATCAGGCACATGATAACTATAATAAATCAATAACCAGAATTTTTAAATAAAGAAAGGAAGGAATTGTTTCAACTCTTCCTGCTACCCCTCTATCCCTCAAAAGGGTAGGCTGAATGTTGTCCTCCAAAGATATCCATGTCCTAATCCCCGGAACCTGGAAATATATTACCTTATATGACAAAAGGGACTTTACATGTTTAATAAGTTAAGAATTTTGAGACGGGCAGATTTTCCTGAATTTTGCAGATGGGCCCTAGTGTAATCACAAGGGTCCTTATAAGAGACAGGCAGAAGAGTCAGAATAAGAGAAAAATACTTCAAGATGTTACACTGCTGGCTTTAAGGTGGAGGAAAGGCCAAGAGCCAAAAAATGCAGTGGTCACTACAAGCTGAAAAGAAAAAGAAATGGATTTTCCCCTAAAGCCTCTGGAGGGGGCACAACCTTGCCAATACCTTGATTTTGGCTCAGTGAAACCCATTTTGGACTTCTGACCTTTAGAACTGTAAATAAATAAATAATTGTGTGTTGTTTCAAGCCACCACAGTTGTGGTAATTTACTACAACAGCAATAAAATAGAATTAAATACAGAGATCTGAGGAGTTGAGTAGGATAAGCCTACTCCAGCAGGTTATTTCGGGAGTATGGTGAGACTCACTAGGATGGCGGAACTCAATTAAGGAAGTCTGAAGCTGATAAGCCAGAGAGGGAAGGCTCTCACTTCATTTTATAAGGGTTGCGTCACACTAGGAAGATCCAATAGCAACCACAGTCTCAAAATTAATGATTACAAATAGGACACAATTCCAAGAGTCGGGAGCCAAGCAGAAAATGGATTAGGGAAGACATGGATGATATGAAACAGGAAGGAGGGGTACAAGGCAGCTTCCTGGGAAGTTGCCAGGGCAGTCACAGTTCACATTCATTAGGCTGTGGGCACCAAATGTGTATGGAAAATCTAGCTGACTTAACTGAACTCCTGAAGAGGAATGAACACCTCATTTATTGAGGAGCTACTACCAATTAGAATATGTATTTCATTTGTTCAATAATCCCATGAGTACAGTAACACAATCCTTGCTTTACTAAAGCGGAAGCCAATTCAAAGAGGTTCAGTGACTTGTCCAAGCTCAGGGAAAACACTAGGAAGTGAATATGGGTCTGACTCCATCACTGATTTCAGGAGCCCTGCCCTTTCCTCCACACCATGCCCCCTTGCTTTCAGAAAAAAAGGCTTGTTGACTGAATGGTTGTATGCACAGTTCAAAGCAGAAACACACGATGACATCTTTTGAGATACTCTAACAGTGAGAACTTGAAAATGAAGTTAAAAATTAAGCGGCAAAACCAAGCCGAGGCTTTCTGAGAAAGTGGGGCCAAACCTGTTGCTGTCTGACTGCCACGTGGCTCACTATTTATCCCTGTAAAAATCTGCAAAAGTATTTGAAAGGGAAGAAGGGACAGAAAACTCCCTCCTTTTCCAAGTTAGCCTTATAGTCTAGGGCTTAAAATACTGGTTTAATGGTGAAGGTAAGTGCTTTTCTTCTTTTTGGGTAGAAGGATAATTACTAACTTACCAAAGGTCCATTAAGGGGAGGGAACAGTTTTAGGAGAAGTTAGAGAAAAGACATTAACAGCAACATAAGGATTTCCATCTGGTAATATTGCCTAATTCCAAAATGAAGAGACTCTCTGAAAAAGATAACTGATTCAATGAAGACCCTAGGGCAAGGCTTGAGAAGCCACTGGTACCAATGGACACTGTGGACAATGGTCATTTCTCCAAGGACGCTGTGAGTATTAACTGTGATGCTGTGATTAGTCAGACTGGGATTGGCTGCGGAATGAAATACTGATCAGAACTGACAAGATTTGTGTTTGGGACTGTGGCTAACGAGTCTTTTCAGACTTCTATATGAATTTGAAATGGTCTCTCAGGAAAAAGAGAACATGGCCGGGCCTGGTGGCTCACGCCTGTAATCCCAGCACTTTGGGAGGCTGAGGCGGGCAGATCACTTGAGGTCAGGAGTTTGAGACCAGCCTGGCCAACATGGTGAAACCCTGTCTCCACTAAAAATACAAAAATTAGCAGGGCGTAGCGGCACGTGCACCTATGCACATGCATAGGTGCACGTGCCAGCTATTCAGAAGGCTGAGGCAGGAGAATTGCTTGAACCCAGGACGTAGAGGTTGCAGTAGTTGAGATCATACCACTGCACTCCAGCCTAGGTGACAGAGTAAGACTCTGTCTCAAAAAAATAATAATAATAAAAGAAAAGGAGAACATGACCAAAGTTATGAATAAGACTGAAGGCAAGAAAATTGTACAGCTTGTAGAGATCACCTAGCTTGTTGCCCTCATTGTACAGCTAAGAAAAGGCACCCAGGGACATTGTGGTCAGCACCAATTTCTCAGAAAGATAGGCAGATGATGAGAGGGCCCTCAGTTTTTCTAACACTGAAGGAATTGCTTCTATGTTTTCTGGTGAACTCCTCCCCACTCATCTTGTGGATTCCAGGCCAGAAGAATCCACTTTAAAAAAGAAGCATTTAAAACGAATTTAACAACCAATCGAAGGCACTTTTATAGAAATACATTTCATTTGCTGTAGGCCTGTATTTATGGATCTGAGAGGGCTAGACTGCCAATATTGTGACTGTTTATTATTATTGCTGTTGCTAGTATCTAGAATATTATACAACATATAACACTTTGCAATTTACGAGGCATGTCTCATACTTTTGTTTTCACTCCAAACTGCCCAGTGAAGTAACATTATCCCAATTCTTCCTATGAAACAGTGAAAGCCCTAAGAGTTTTTGAAACTTTACCTGGTTTACTCAATTTGGGAATGGCAGAGCAGAATTCAGTCCTTGAATATCCTCCCACTGCAGGTTCATGCTCTTTGATCTAGGTGTAACATTTACTCTGAGTAAACTAGGACTCTGGGCTAACAGAGATGAAGCAAGACAGGCTGGATATTAGGAGAATCTAAGAGCAATCTAACAATCATTATAATAAAATCATGAGTTCTAGACTTAAAAAAAGGGAAAAACCTGTTTTTTTGCTTATGCGTATACCATAATATTTACATTATTTATTTTTTTCTCAAATTCAACCTATACTGTGTCAAGTAATTTTTTTTAATATAACATTTTCCTTTAACTTAATTTCAATTCATTTTTCTGTGTCTACTTACAACTTTGGCACTAGAATTCACAATGTTTTTTTTTAGAGGTATATCTCCTTAAAGGGAAGGGTTCTGACACTGTTACATGTTCTCAATTGTTTGCAAATAGGTTAATAATTATTCCAGTGTCTCTAAGTACATATCAACCATGCCAGTGTTCGGCCTCCATAATTTTATTAGCTTCTGTGCTTATTTTGGAAAAACATTTCCCATTACCATGAAAGACCTCAGTTTAGGATGGTTTGGTATGTTAGCCTGATTTCTGCATTCGTCTCATGCAAAGGAAAATAGGAAATGAAGAACTGAAATTACCTATTGATACAAAATCAAAGTAGCATTTGAAACCATAAAACTTAAGTAGGGCTTTTCATCCTTTCTCGTTAGACAGCAACAGAGAATGGGAAGAAAAACTAAAGTGATGGGTTTGTGATACAATTCCAGTAACATAAAGAGCAAGGAGAAGTAGTTTTGTTGTGTTTATGTTTAATATTCAAAGCTCAACCTAAAAGTATTTTTCATTATCAAATTTCCTTCTAGAATAAATGATTAAAACTTGATTTAAAATGTACAAATTCTCCTTTATAATACCTCAAAATGGAGCTACCCCATTGAGTTTTAAGCTTGTGATTAAAATATTACGAAAATAAAGGGGAAGTTGTAATAGGTAGAACAAGCAGTAGTCTAGGCATTAGGGGATCTGGTGCTGGCTCTGTGCATCATGTGGTTTCAGGCAACTTTTCAAATTTTCTGTACGCAAATTTTCTTATCAATAAAATAAACAGTTGGGCCAAAGGATCTCCGAGTCTCTTTCAGCTTTCAGTGTTTATAAGATTGGAGAAGTTGGTGGGAAAGCTTTAAGTGGAGTGTAAGTAATTGCAGCTGCATGTACAGTTAAAGAGTTGCCTTCAGCCAAGCCACGGGATCTTGCATAAAAAGTGAAATCAAATAGAAAATGGTCCAAACTCTGGGTTTGACCACAGATGACTTCAGCTAGGATCTGAGTGTAGAGCAATGAGCTGAACTCCTGATATCCAGATGTTAGCAAGACTTGGAGGCCTTCTAAGGCAGAGCAACAACCAGTATCTGTCCTGGTGCTGACCTGATCTTACTAGCAATTGGGCCTCCGTTTGGGTCCATTGTACAAAACAACAACAACAACAACAATAAAATCCCCAAACACCCAAAATTCAAAATTTAGATGGAGAGATACTATTCCTAGAATTCTAGAGATATTCGGAAAGCAGAAAACTATACTTGCCATGCTGATGAAGTCCAATTATTGCTCTTTTAAATACATTTAGCTACTTCTGAATATAAAATGAGTATCTACTAATTATTTACAAAATCACTTGGTAAATATAGAAAGTCACAAAGAATGAAGTGATCATCCTGTTTTGTAACCCAGAAATAGTCATTACTGGCACTTGTGTGAATCAGTTTCTATTCCTGTATGTGGATGTGCACAGCGTATCCTGCTTTGTACACTAGAGTACTAGCATTTTTCTAATGTAATTCAATATTGTCGAAAACATTTTAAAATAGCTTCCATCACAATAATCTATCAAATTGACTTGCCAGACTCTCATTATTAGGTTAATTTATCTCTAACATTATGCGGTCATGAGTAATAGTACAAAGGATATTTTTGGACACAATTTTTCATCTATGCCTTTCTTTATAATCCTTCATCCTAAGGTCACAGATTATGAATATCTTTAAAGTACGGACAAGTCTTTTAAATTTTGTGTGCAAAAACAGTGCAAAGACTTGAATGATAAAATAGAGGTTTGATACATGTGTTTTTTTGTTTGTTTGTTTTGAGACGGATTCCTGCTCTGTCCCCCAAGCTGTAGTGCAGTGGCACGATCTTGGCTCACTGCAACCTTTGCCTCTTGGGTTCAAGCAATTATCCTGCCTCAGCCTCCTTAGTAGCAGGGTCTACAGGCATGTGCCACCACACCCGGCTGTTTTTGTATTTTTAGTAGAGATGGGGTTTCACCATGTTGGCCAGGATGATCTCGAACACCTGACCTCAAGTGATCCACCCACCTCAGTCTCCCAAAGTGCTGGGATTACAGGTGTGAGCCACTGCACCCGGCCGATACATGTGTTTTTAAAGTCATAGAAATTTCAGATGTCTTGAAGGATTTTAAGCAATTTAAAAAATAAAGTCATAGAAGCTTCAATTTAGGAATGAATGGAAAATTGATGATATTCTTAGGATATGGATTTTTCCTAAAAGAAACAAATGTATGCATCCCCAAAGATTATTTGATTAGTGTACAAATATTAAATTAAACATGTCCATATTTAGAGCCATGAATTCTCTTTGCCTGTCACAACAGCTGGATTTATTCACAATTGTAGTAAGTAGTCCCTGCTCATTATAATTTTCTAGGTGATATGAAGACTTTGTCAGTCCAATCAAGTGTCCACATTGTGTGTAGCAAACATGAGAATAAACATTTTAAACTTTTACATGTAATACATATTAGTGTTATGTAATGTCATCCTTCATGTTCGAAGGCACATGGAACATTGTTCTGGTGGTACAGAGGGGAGAGAAACACCATCAGAATGAAAGGAAAGACTGCTCTGGAACCTTCCTCCTTAGCTCTTGAGTTTAGTTTAATTGTCCTGTCTTATGGTCTGCTACAAGCAATACCACTCTTCACCTTCACATGCTTCTCTGTGGTTTGATAAAGTACATGCAATTTTTCATTTAATTCTTCCAGCTGCACTCAGAAAGGAGCCTTATCTTTATTGAACAGATGAGGAAATGAATGATTAGAGAATTTAAATGACTAGCTCTAGGTCACACAGCTGGAACTTATAGCCAGATTTCCTTTTAACAATCCTGTAACCAAAAGCATACCAGTAGTGCCCTATAAAATGTAAGTTATAGAGCTGTGTTGGGTCAAAACTTTTACTGATGTTAAGAGGAGGCAACATTAACAAGGGGAAATTATTTGTGTATTATGTTTTGGATTATGTTCTCTCCATAGATAAAAGACTGTCGTAGTAAAAGAGATTCAGGGCACAGGGAAACTCCACCACAAAGCGTGGTACCATTTCCCACAGAAGCTAAATGGACGGGAAGCCTGCCACCAGGAAAGGTAAAGCCACTGCTCTTGTTTGCAGGCTATGTTAATAAGCTGAAGCTTATTCCGACACATTTACACATCTCTGCATCACACTGCCCCTTCGTAAAGATACTCCCAGTGTAACATTGGAGCCAGCTCCAGCCCCCGATCCTGTTGCTTTTTCCTTAGCCCCATGAAGTCATCTGTGAGAAATTAAGCCAAATAAGCAATAAATCCTGGGATCTAGGGAGTGGAATAAGTTTTGGGAAAGTCTTTTTTTTTTTTTTGACTGAGTCTTGCTCTGTCTCCCAGGCTGGAGTGCAGTGGCGCGATCTCGGCTCACTGCAACCTTTGCCTCCCGGGTTCAAGTGATTCTCCTGCCTCAGCCTCCCGAGTAGCTTGGACTACAGGCACACACCACCATGCCCAGCTGAATTTTTGTATTTTTAGTAGAGATGGGGTTTCGCCGTGTTAGCCAGGATGGTCTCGATCTCCTGACCTCGTGATCCACCGGCCTCGGCCTCCCAAAGTGCTGGGATTACAGGCATGGGCCACCACGCCTGGCCCGGGAAAGTCATTTTAAACCAACGTATGTATGAATCCTTACTATAATATTCTCACCAAGCGGCTGGCTCTTTCTCCTGAGCTTGGAAACCTCCAGTAAAATGGAAATAATTATTTCCCAGACCACCACTCTTATCTGTGAGCTTTTTTGGCCATTAAAAATTATTTCTTCCATTATATTTTTATCTGTGTCTTCACAGGTTTTCTCTTTCTTTCACTTTAGTGCTTTTCTTCAAATAAGCAGGAAAAATCCAATCTATCACGCACATGGGAACCCTTTCAATACTAGTCTGTGGTTGTTCCACTTTATGGGGATGCTTTTAAAGAAAAAATTTGTCCTTTCAATATATTGAATATCTTCCAGCACCACATCACCTGCAAGCTTTGCAAAAATAGTTCTACATATTAATTTTTTTTTTTTTTGAGATTGAGTCTCATTCTGTCACCCAGGCTGGAGTACAGTGACATGATCTTGGCTCATTGCAACCTCTGCCTCCTGGGTTCAAGTGATTCTCCTGACTCAGCCTCCCGAGTAGCTGGGATTACAGGCATGCACCACCATGCCTAGGTAATTTTTGTATTTTTAGTAGAGATGGGGTTTCACCATGTTGACCAGGCTGGTCTCAAACTCCTGACCTCAAGTGATCCACCTGCCTTAGCCTCCCAAAATGCTGGGACTACAGGCGTGAGCCACTGCGCCCCACGTAGTTTTTTTTTTTTTAAGTTGAACATATGTGAAGGCAGGACCTAGTGACACACAGCAATAACATTTCCAAGTAGACATTACGCTAGGGAATTAGTCGAAGTGCTCATTTAAAGTACTATCTCTCAAATGTATTAAAAGAGAATCCTTGGATGTGCAATACCTTAATTCAAAGGCAGCTCGTTATGTATAAACTCTCAAGCTTTGTGATAAACAAATGTGCATAACAGATGGGACTATTGACTTACAGCCCAGAGAATTTTACTGATGCTGAGAAGGTTATGTGACTGGCTCTGCCACTGTCATCCCCATTCACTTCATTTTGGAGCAATATGACATAAATGCCTTACATGTGGGTTTTCTCTATTTATCATGTGTTTCCTACCCCCTTGAAAGATGGCCATATTTGCTTTACTTGGTTATAAGATCCCATATTCACTGTCTTGAAGCCAACCAAATAATTTGACAAAGTGGGTTTGTAGTGCTGGCTATTTTGGTGAAAAAAA
This sequence comes from Gorilla gorilla gorilla, assembly GCF_029281585.2. NCBI lineage: Eukaryota > Metazoa > Chordata > Mammalia > Primates > Hominidae > Gorilla > Gorilla gorilla. Next base: position 43,608,815 of record NC_073229.2, on the reverse strand, counting down.
GACAATGAGACTTCATGTGTCATCCAAAGTTCTATCAGATTGAGCTGTGAGAGAAAGGAAAAGAAAGGGGTCTCAGTCAGGATGCTCATTGCATACATCTGTGTTGTTGTCTAGGTCCAGATTTCTGTTCATTACGCTATGGGCTGGCTCTTATCATGCACTTCTCAAACTTCACCATGATAACCCAGCGTGTGAGTCTGAGCATTGCGATCATCGCCATGGTGAACACCACTCAGCAGCAAGGTCTATCTAATGCCTCCACTGAGGGGCCTGTTGCAGATGCCTTCAATAACTCCAGCATATTCATCAAGGAATTTGATACAAAGGTAAGTATGAGGGAAAATAGGGCTCTTTGTTGAGAGGAAAAACTTCGAAAGGAAGGCATAGATCTTGATTCTGTGGAGTATGGACGTATACATTTCCAATGACAAATTAAAACTGACTGGAACTATTTTTCTTTGAGACATTGCTTACTTCAATAATAAAAATAAGATTTCATTGAGGTTATTATGATTATAAGGTGGGGTAACTGTAGAGTTAAATGTGAAAAATTTAAAAATGGAACAGTTTATGTGATGTCTTCAATGAAAAACTAGGTATTACCTGGGCACATTCTTTTGGTTACTCAATCCTATTCAGTTCTCTGCCTGTTTTATTGTTTCTGAGCAATTTTATATCACTGTAAATTCTATATAACCAATAGAAATGCAAACGATTCTTGTCCACAGCTTTGCAAATAAATTTTGCCAAGAGAAAAATCAGTTAAAACTTTTCTCCACTCACCTCCCAGTTGAATTAGCCAATTTTGCTGTTTGTTTGTTTGTTTGTTTTATGAGATAGAGTCTTTCTCTGTCATTCAGGCTGGAGTGCAGTGGCATGATCTCAGCTCACTGCAGCCTCCGCCTCCCGGGCTCAAGAGATTTTCCTGTCTCAGCCTCCCAAGTAGCTGGGAGTAAGGGGGCATGCCACCGCGGCTGGCTAATTTTTGTATTTTTAGTAGAGACAGGGTTTCACTAGGCTGGTCTCGAACTCCTGACCTCAGGTGATCCACCCGCCTCGGCCTCCCAAAGTGTTGGGATTACAGGTGTGAGCCACTTCGCCAGGCTCTGCTGTATATTTAAAGTCTATTTCAGCATTGCTTCCTGCTTGTGTTATGCGTGATTCTTTGAGTTTTCCTTTGAACCAGTTATAACATCTTACTTACTTCCTCCATTAATCAATGAGTTAAATAAAATCTTTGCTGTATGTTTATTTTACATTTATATGAAAACCATGAATTTACCCAATTAAAAAAATTATCCTTTAAATTATCTTGTACTGTACATTTCCCATGTCATCCCTATAATTCATGATTAATGATTTTATTACATTGGACCCAGCTCATTTACAATGAGTACATAAATTTATTGTCTCCAGTCTTTCCTCCATTATCCTGTCTACATATCCACACTGAGTAGATTCACTACTCAGGAATCTTGGACACCTTCAAGTTGCCAAACATGCAGTGTTCACTGGACATGCTGTGTTCCTCCAGAATTTGGGCCTACTTCTCAGCACACTCACATCTGCTATCAATGACCCATGGAAAGTTTTTGCCCTGAGCAAGCCAGAGTCCCTGTTAGTTTCTTCCAAATGCTACAAGTTCACTTTTGCTATTTTTTCCGATGAGATAAAATTTTCCTTTTTGACTTTCTACAAATCATAGTCATTTTTCAAGGGATAGTTCAAATATTGCTTCCTTTCTGGGACCTTCCCAAATTATTATTTTCTCCTCTCAAAGTCTCTGTTTTATTTATGTTCATCCTCAAATCTTGATTCTCACATGAATCATATACCTTGTATTATTTATAGTTTTTTTGAGTGGGTAAAATATTTCATATTTTATATTCTTTGGCTCTCTACTTTATAGCATGATGCCAGATATTTAGGGGCCTTATTGCATTTACTTTTTATTTTATTTTAAAATCTATTTTATTTTTTATTTATTTTATTATTTTATTTATTTATTTTAAAATCTATTTATTTTTAGGTAAATATTCAGGTAATATAATTTATGTAATTATTTAGGAATTTTAGGTAGTTATTTTAAAATAATTCAAATTATTTATTGAGTTACATCAGAAGAATGTGATCTTATTCATTTGTAATATGTGTTTTAGGAACTCAGTTCAGCCAGGGCAGACCATAATTCCCAAACTTGACTTTTCTTTTTAATTAGGCACTGATTTTGGTTAAGAGTTCAGTAAAGTTTTGTGTGTGTTTTTAAAAAATTCTTTGATATAAGAGTCAACATGTTACTCAACTTTTACTAGAAGCAAAATAGAGGAAGCGCTTTCACAGATGAAATATCTCTCAATGTTTTCTTCCATTTACTTCTTCCTGTTATTCATCTATATAATCATTTTCTTTACCTCTTTTCTTCATTTCTTCTGTTTTTTTCTCCTTCTAAGACAAGCAAATTAGGGGTATAATTGGTTATTTGGGAAGGTAGGAAGAATATAGGGAGAAACAAAAATCAATATTTTATACTAGGGTCTCACCAACCTCAAGCAACTCTGACTGTAAAGTAGATTTTCATAATAGGACTTCTTGACAAAGAGTTTTCCTATTTTTCCCCCAGGCCTCTGTGTATCAATGGAGCCCAGAAACTCAGGGTATCATCTTTAGCTCCATCAACTATGGGATAATACTGACTCTGATCCCAAGTGGATATTTAGCAGGGATATTTGGAGCAAAAAAAATGCTTGGTGCTGGTTTGCTGATCTCTTCCCTTCTCACCCTCTTTACACCACTGGCTGCTGACTTCGGAGTGATTTTGGTCATCATGGTTCGGACAGTCCAGGGCATGGCCCAGGTATCCAGATACTTTCTCATTCTGGGTGGGATCCAGATTTCTGAATTCTGCAAAATATCAAAGGTCTTAATGATTTTCATTTCAGGGAATGGCATGGACAGGTCAGTTTACTATTTGGGCAAAGTGGGCTCCTCCACTTGAACGAAGCAAGCTCACCACCATTGCAGGATCAGGTAAGTGTGCACAGATGGGTCATAGCTTTGTCATCTGTTCCATCCCAGTGTGTCTTATCTTCTGTGAATCAAATGGTTTGGGGAAGAGGGAGAAAAAGTACTGCTGAAAAATTCAACAATATAAGACACTTGCATCACAAATAAGAAAGATGCATCTGTGCAGTAAAGACATTGAGGCTTAGAAGTAGAAAAAACCATTGTGAGCTAGGTTTCAGCTCAGAAAAGCCTTAGTAGTCAGAAAAGCCTTAGTAGTCAGAAAAGCCTTGTCGGAAAAAGTTTAAACCTTTAAGAATTGCATACATGGAAAAAGATCAAGTAAGCTATATACACACCATCTTAGCAATGATTTTGAAGTGAGAATTAAGGCTACCACAGCTCCCGGTGGTAAGGAGAGAAATCAGGCTGGAAGAGTTTGAAGTTTCTGTATTATTCTAAGCTCTTTACTATTCTATTATGAGCTCATTAATTCTCACAACAACCCTCTCATATAAGTACCATTTTAAATTCTTGTTTTACAGAGAAGGGAGTTAAGGAAGGTGGAGATTAAGAAAATTGCCCAAATACAAATAGCCAGCAGGTGGTAGGTCTGAGATTTAAGCCCATGCAGATTTTAGCCCCAGAGCAGACATTCTCAATCACTATGCTAGACTGCCTTTCCATGGTATGTGATCCTACTCAGGCCTCTACAGCTTTATCATTGCTGTTCTCCCCAGCCTGTCGTGCTGAGAGTATATACTGGAAGAGCAGAACTAAAATTCCATCCAGCTTCTCACTCCTAGGTCCACTACACAGCTGCATCCTGCAGACTCTTACCTCAAGAAACCCTCCTGCGTTCTTGCTTCCTTCCATCATAGTTGTAACCATCTCCTCTATTTGCAAATACTATCTGCTGATCTCTCTCTTCTAGACTGGTTTCTTTCAACCTTCTTCCCACCAAAACCAAGTTAGCTTGCTAAAATAAAGATGGCGCATTTTTACTCACCTGCTTGAGAATTTTCAATGTGTTCCTTCATGCTTACAGACTGACCTCTTTATTGCATGAATACAAAAGTTCTTAGCCATCTGGCCCCAACCTTGTTCCACTCAACTCCCCTGTGCAAGCATGGCTCTAGTGGCACTGGACATTGGCTGCTCTCCACATAGATCTGCACTGCACTTCCCTCTGGCTCTGCTCCCGTTAGTTTATATGCCTGGAAAGTTCTTTGCCCCTGTTCCTGGTGCCAGAATTCCATCTATCCTATTGCATAGCTTATGTAAAAACTTCCTAAATCTTTTTTTTTTTTTTTTTTTTTTGAGACGGTGTCTCGCTCTTTCGCCCAGGCCGGACTGCAGTAGCGCTATCTCGGCTCACTGCAAGCTCCGCCTCCCGGGTTAACGCCATTTTCCTGCCTCAGCCTCCCGAGTAGCTGGGACTACAGGTGCCTGCCACCATGCCCGGCTAATTTTTTGTATTTTTAGTAGAGACGGGGTTTCAAGCCAGGATGGTCTCAATCTCCCGACCTCGTGATCTGCCCGCCTCGGCCTCCCAAAGTGCTGGGATTACAGGCGTGAGCCACCGCGCCCGGCCAAAACTTCCTAAATCTTATAATTATTATCAATTTATCCTCAGATATACTTCCACATACATTGTAGTTTTATTATCATATTTATATTTTACATCTTTTTTTTCAAATTGCAGTTTGGGACCCATTAGTGAGTCATAAAATCCATTGAGCGGGTTAAAATCATTATTTTAAAAAATGAGTAGAGTAGAATAGAAATTGTTGGAGTGCATTGGACATGGTAAAGTTAAATATCGATTCATGAAACCATCGTTTGAGGCATATGTGTGTGGTTGTATGTACAAGTGTTTATGCATATTGGTGTGTGTGTTATGTTACCCTGTAAAATGCATTTCTTACTATGGGTCTCTGTGAATTATGTGTCTTGTTGTTTTTTAATGTAGACTTCCAAAGCCTACATGGCATTTCACTAGTGACAATCAATTTTATTCACATTTTTCTCTCCAATTGGACCAGAAGCTCTTTGAGGGCAGGGGCTGTATCTTACCGATTTTTGTAAGTCTTTCATTTCCTGCCCCTAGCCTCATATTAGATCATGCAAGAATGCAACTGTAATCACAAGAAAATGCTAATGGGCTGTGATAGCAGAGAGTTACTGTGACAAACTAAGGGATTTAGATTTGGTCACATTGGTGTTGAGGAGCCATTGAAGAATCAGAGAGTGTGTTACTATTATTTGTTAATTTTAATTATATCATATTACTTTACTGGGGAAAATCTGTGAGCTATTTTAGAAATAAATACTCTCATTGCCCAATAATTCTAAGTCTGCCACCTCACTGTTGGGACATTGTTTAGGGAGGCCACGAAGTCTCAGCCTTTGATATTTTCATAAGTGTTTTTCTCCCTTTTTCCTTTAGGGTCAGCATTTGGATCCTTCATCATCCTCTGTGTGGGGGGACTAATCTCACAGGCCTTGAGCTGGCCTTTTATCTTCTACATCTTTGGTGAGTCACTTTCTCTTAAATCCTAATGCCTCCATTTCCCGAGCATCCACTTTGGCACCTACACCACCCACATTCTTCCTATATGAAAGAAAATGTCCTTTATCAAATGGAAGATGATAAAAAATGTCAACGGTTGGTATCAATTTTAATCTAGTCACACAACCTGATTAACACCTTCCTGGTGGTTCTGGGAAGCCACACGCACAAGGTAGAGGAGTTGACTATTCACATGGCACCCACCGACTTGTGATGCAATCTTGTCCTTCCATATCAAGCATCTTCTGCAGAATCTCTACCACCACATCTGAAGTGCCTGCTATATGCAGTTAAGATGCCAAAGATAGTGAAGTACATTTTCAATGTGTCTTCATATTTCATTATAATTATTATTTCTGCCCAAGATGCCTTTCACCTGTTCTCTACCAAGTTAATCTTGCAAAGTTCAATTCAAATGTCCCCTTCCCCATGGGCCCTTCCAGGGCTTACCCTATCAGATTCTGGCATTCTCTCCTTTATGATATTTCCTCTCTAGGTTATGTTGGTGTGTAATTATTTATTTCTGCTTTTCTTTCCACTAGACTGTGAAATGCTTGAGGCAAGGAATCCATTCTATGTTTTCATCACTTGGGTGTCATCATGGTGCCTGATTTTTAGCTTTAAAATAAAAGAATCAATGAATCCAGTAATTAGAGGGGATTTAAAGAAAACTAGTCCTCAGAATCTTTTAACATAGAATGTTCTTCAAATAACAAATTCCAATAATAAGACAGTTTTCTACACTTGATTTTGTTTTTATAGCCAAATGGTGTCATTAAATATAGTCCTGGCCTGAATGGCTTTCTCATTAATGATGCTAATTATTTTGGTTTGTACATGTTAACCAGGTATTGTACAGAAATATTTCTTTTGGGAATCCATAATGGATGTATGGCTTGAATACAAATAATACTGTCTCTTGTAAGTGCATTGGAAATTTTTCCCTGCCACATGATTTCATGGAAGGTTGTTTCGTGTATGTATGACTGCAAACCTGACTATTCAGATCTTCCGCAACAAGACAACTTATGTGTGCATTAAGAAGTTGCTGCCTAAAATACGTAACACTGTAATCATTGGAGACTTTAAAGTAATTAATCAGCTATGCAATGCCATGCTCCTGTTATCTCCAGAGGGCTCTGATATTGACAAATGGTGGCTTTCTATTTGAGACGTAATATCTAAAAAGCTTTAACAGGTTTGTAGAAGGATTGAAAGAAAGAATGGGAACATTTAGGTCCTTATGGTAGAATAAGCATTAATTGATTAGTTTGTAGAAGGGAGAGACATGCCACTTCAGAGGAAACTTCCTTCCCCCAGTAAACAAATCTACCTAAAAACTAATTTTATCCCTTCTTCCCAGGTAGCACTGGCTGCGTCTGCTGTCTCCTATGGTTCACAGTGATTTATGATGACCCCATGCATCACCCGTGCATAAGTGTTAGGGAAAAGGAGCACATCCTGTCCTCACTGGCTCAACAGGTACAGTGCACACCTTGTACCTGTGGCCCATGCAGAGGTCTCTAGGGCAGGGTGTGGATCTCCTCTGAGAGGCACCATCTTGGCTGCTCTAATACTCATGCTGATTAGATCTTTCTTTTCAGCCCAGTTCTCCCGGACGAGCTGTCCCCATAAAGGCGATGGTCACATGCCTACCACTTTGGGCCATTTTCCTGGGTTTTTTCAGCCATTTCTGGTTGTGCACCATCATCCTAACATACCTACCAACGTATATCAGTACTCTGCTCCATGTTAACATCAGAGATGTGAGTTTACTTCCTATACTTCTACGAAAATGATAATGGTAATAAGGAGAAACAGTTCTGTGTTACCTATCACATTCTGGCTTTACATATAACCATTAATTTAACCTTCACAATGACCTTGAGAGAGGCATTGTTATAATTCCCTTTTCACAGATGTGGAAACAGGACACTTAGAGGTGAGATAACTTGCCCCAGGTTGCACAATACTAAGTGGTAGAGCTGCTGCAGCATCCGTATTCTTAACCACTATGCTATACTACCACACCAGCTGATTCCAAAGCTTCTTTTAGAAATAATATTGCTGGGCCAGGCACGGTGGCTCATGCCTGTAATCCCAGCACTTTGGGAGGCCAAGGCAGGCAGATCATGAGGTCAGGAATGCAAGACCAGCCTGACCAATATGGTTTACTAAATATCACCTACTAAAAATACAAAAATTAGCCAGGTGTGGTGGCAGGCACCTGTGATCCCAGCTATTCAGGAGGCTGAGACAGGAGAATCGCTTGAACCCGGGAGGTGGAGGTTGCATTGAGCCAAGATCATGCCACTGCACTCCAGCCTGGGCGACAGAGTAAGACTCCGTCTCAAAAACAAAAAAACCCAAGAAATTAATGTTGCTTTTATCTGGAGCCCAGAGTGATGCAGCTTCTGGCCCTCTTATCTGAGTCAGTGTTCTTTTAGTGTGAAAAAGGATGCTAATTTTCCCCCAAACAACCCACAGTATCATGGGGGTAAGTTAATGGCTGGTCTGTGTAACTGACAAATTTTGGTGCTAACGTATCTCTATAACTACTCTGTATAAACTTCCTTCCTTCAGAGTGGAGTTCTGTCCTCCCTGCCTTTTATTGCTGCTGCAAGCTGTACAATTCTAGGAGGTCAGCTGGCAGATTTCCTTTTGTCCAGGAATCTTCTCAGATTGATCACTGTGCGAAAGCTCTTTTCATCTCTTGGTAAGGATAAGCGTGTGGGCCCATTTAACCAATCCCTTTTCTGCACACGGTCTCAGAGGGTTCCCTGACAGCATGTCCTCATTGCCCAGGGCTCCTCCTTCCATCAATATGTGCTGTGGCCCTGCCCTTTGTGGCCTCCAGTTACGTGATAACCATTATTTTGCTGATACTTATTCCTGGGACCAGTAACCTATGTGACTCAGGGTTTATCATCAACACCTTAGATATCGCCCCCAGGTAAGAGCTCTACCTGTTTTTTCCCCTCCTCCAGACCCCTCCAGAGGTGTTAGACCCCAGTGGTCGCCGTGAAACTCTTTAATGTTACTGACATTGCACTAATGGCAGAATGACAAATAACTACAAATGTCTGTCTGTGGCCATTTTTAGAACAACAAATGTGGCATTTTTAGAACAACAATTTCCAATCTTGGCCAGTAATCATTTTGACAAAAACCTTCCCAAGCTTCCCTAACAGAGATTGAACTGAGTATGCTGGGAAAAGGCCCATACACAGGTGATTTGGAAAAGTTTCCATGGTGTTGTTCATATTAGCTACCACATATATATATATACAGTCACAATAAGCCAGCTCCTGTGCCAAGACTTGCCATATATCAACACATCTAATCCTCACAGTTATATTAGGTAGGCCCTATTGTTATCCCCATTTTATAAGGGAGAAGGCTGAGGCACAAGGAGGTTAAATGGTGTGACTATGGTCACATAAAGGCAGAGCCAGGATTTGGACTGGGGGAGTTTGGCTTTGGAGTCTGTGTCCTGCCCGTTGCACAAACTGGCTTCTACACTGAGCAGCCGGGGTAAAGAGAGACTGCATTGCTCCCTGGTTATTGACTTGGTAGATTGGTAATTTCAGGTTTGGCAAATAGACATTGCCCTGAATGTCTTTAGGTGAATGAAAAACTGCATTAAGCAAAGTGACTTTGCCATTAGAGTTGAATTGCATTAAAGTTGAGTTGCTGCAGAAGCTGTAGGTGGCTTTCTATATAAAATCATTTATAAAATCATCTTCCCACAGATATGCAAGTTTCCTCATGGGAATCTCAAGGGGATTTGGGCTCATCGCAGGAATCATCTCTTCCACTGCCACTGGATTCCTCATCAGTCAGGTTGGGCCAGTTTATTGAACGTCTTCAAGTGGCAGGTATTGTTTTAGGTGTTGGAGATACACACGGTGCTCTCAAGATCTGGATGGCAACACAATTACTCTATTTACATGAGCCTCTAAATCAGACTCTGGTAGGTCAGATTTCCCAGAGGAAGAAAAATATAAGCTTATTTTCTCAAGATGAATAGATGTTAGATTGATTAAAATGAGCTGTTCCAGTGCAGAAGACAGCACGTATGACTTCCTAGAGGTACACGAGCATGAAACAGTTCTTAGTTATGACCAGAATGAATGACACATGTCAAGGAATAGCAAGAGATGAAGACAGAGGGGCAAAAGAAGATCATGAAGAATATGTTCAGACTAATCCAATTTTTAAAAAATCACAGAAGGGAAACAAAGTGTCCCTAGGCCAGTTTAAAGATAATTTAATGGCTGGAAACAGATCGGCTGTGAGACATTGCAAGGAGTCTTGCTCAGTGTTTGGAAATGCAGGCTCATGAGGAAGATGAAAAGACAGACCCAGGCAGGGATGGAAGGACTGACGAGAACCAACTTACAAAGAGAAGTTTTGTTTTTACTACATTTCTATGTGATCAAGTTCCCAGGTTAATATTTGACTAAACTGCTAGGAATCCACTGTGACTATAATGCTGGAAATGACTTAGTAGGGCTTCCTGAGGAGGGTCACACAGAAGACCAAACAGAACTCGTGTTGAATTGAGATGGGTTGTAGTGATAGATGTCAACAGCCAATACAAAAACAAAAAAAAAAAAAAAAAAAAAAACAGCAACAACAACAACAACAAAAACAGAGAAGACACAAACACAATGCCACAATGCCATTTTAGGCATAATTTTAAATGAGTAATATTATATGTCGAAATCCAAATTTTCAGAAAAACATTAGTGTATTTTATTTTTGTTTAAAGAAATAACCATCTCAACTCAGAACCCCATGTGCATTTTGGCCATTTTGTTTCCAATAGTTTCATAAACTTTCTTAAGTAACTACTGCACATTGTTCCTTATATTCCTTGTGATCAACATTGCAATACACAACTGGTGGGGCTACTAGAACTGGTGTAGAAGGAACTTGTGAGATTGATCATTTTTCTGTGTTTTTTACATCTAGGATTTTGAGTCTGGTTGGAGGAATGTCTTTTTCCTGTCTGCTGCAGTCAACATGTTTGGCCTGGTCTTTTACCTCACGTTTGGACAAGCAGAACTTCAAGACTGGGCCAAAGAGAGGACCCTTACCCGCCTCTGAGGACATAAAGTTACAAACTTAAATGTGGTACTGAGCATGAACTTTTTAAACATTTTTTACTTCTCTTCATATTCTTGACCATAGACTCAGCAGTTCTTAACTCTGGCTGTGTGTTAGTCTTCCCTGGGGAGCCTTTGTAAGACACTGATACTTGGGACCCACTCCAGAGATTCTGAATGAATTGGTCTGGGGTGGAACCCAGATACTACTAATTTTTAGATACTCCTTAGAGGTTTCTAGCATGCACCCAGGGTTGACAACAGCTGGACAAACTTGAAAAGTCAATTCATGTGGCCTTTGAATTTTCCTCATTGGAAAGTACTAAATAAATAAAAATTCATGTGAAAATGATCACTGATAAATATCTTCGTGGTGGGGCAGGTTATTGGATGCAGAGAAGATCTGCTCGGAATTGTAGCCATATGTTACAGATCTCAGCACCGATCGGAACTGTAAAGCTATAATCCCCAGAATTAAAGTTTTTATTATTTTTTATACATTGTAAAACATAGACGTTTATTTATGTGGTTAAATTCTATTAAAATTTACATGCTAAAATAAAATAGACCATTTTCAAATTATTTAGATCCAGATATTTCCATCAGATTAGACAGATATTTATTCATCCTAGCCCAATTGCAAGAGATTAATGATGAGAAAATGACCAATACAAGATTAAATAAATGAGGTTAACTTAGAAATCAAGGACAGAGAAGATAGAACTGGAAAGCTTGTATTGTGAGAAGAATGGATGTGAAGGAAGGCAATGTAGACACTTCCAGAAGGGATAGCAATATAGTTTAGACCATATAATGAAAATTGGAGAGAGATGACAGAGACACTTTCAAGTGAAATGACAACTTATATGGGGGAGAAAAATATTGAAGACATAACAAGATGAGAAAAGGCATAGAAATGTATCACATACAAGGCATAGAAGTGTATCACATACAAGAGAAGTTCCTTTTGAGCTTAGAAGAAGATAATTTAACCTTCTTCATATTTTTCTTACTTTCCCAACATACTCAGATAGGCAGCGTCAACTCTAACAGGAATTAATTTGGCTCCTAACACTTAAGACATATCCTTTAGTTTGTCTCCTCACACAGAACTGATTCTGGTTTTGCCACAACATGTCTAGAGAAGAAGTTCCCACCATATTTTAAATCCTATTAAAAAACTGCTTGGACAAGAAACTTGGGCTAATTCAGCAGATGAAGAGAATCTCCTAATGCAAATCAATGGGTATTTTTGAGCAGGTTTTTCAGAAAAACAGAGTGTCAGGCCCTGAGGGTGGTACTAAGATGAGAACATTGATTTTGCCTTCATGGTATTGACAACATAAAGAGGAAAGGGGGTTTGCAGAAAACTAAAAGAAGAAGTAGAAGAAAAAAGAAAGACATAGTATAATAGGTAGTCAAATTATGTACAGAAAAAAGAGAAAAAAAGACCAAAAAAGGGTGGGAGACAGGCAACCCAACTAAAAAATGGGCCAATGACTTGAACAGGGACTTCATAAAAGAGAAAATGTAAGTGGCTCCTTAACATATAAAAAGATGTTCAACTTCATTAGTCATTACAGAAATGAAAATCAAAACTACAATGAAATACCACTATAAAATTAACTAATGGATAAAATGAAAGGAGATGGAAAACAAAATGTTGCCAGGCATATGGAGCAACTGGAACTTTCATACGTTACGAATGTGAACTTTGGAAAGCTGCTCGGCAATATCTCCTAAAGCTAAATGTACAATTCCAGTGACTCAGACATTTTACTTAGAAATGCACATATACATCCATCAAACATGTACAACAATGTTCATAGGAGCACTATCTGTAATAGCCTGAACAGGAAGTTGTCTGTTAAGAAAAGAATGAGTAAATAAACCACGGTCTATTTATATAGCAAAGAGAATTAACAGACCCCAATATATAATAGATGAATGGGTCTCATAAGCACAATATTGATTAAAGGAAGACAAAACGCACATTCTTTTAAAGGTTTATAAAATGCTTTTTAAAAACAGCTACAACCAATCTGTCCTGTTAAAAATCAGTGAGCGATTTCCCTTGCGCAGGGATGGGGGTTGTGGCTGGATGGATGGTACTTAAGAAGTGCTCCTGGGGTACTAGAAATATTTTATTTCTTGACTTGGATGTGTGTTTACTTTGTGAATGTTGTACATTTATGATTTGTGCACGTTTATGAATGTAGAAAATAAAACAGAAAGCAAATTCAAAGTATCATCCTTTTGAGAGCTTCTGCTCTGACTTTGTTTTGACCAATGGAGCAGTTGGGAAGGGGTCTTGGTCCTTCGGTCCTTTGCTTTTTTTTTTTTTTTAGACAGAGTCTCACTCTGTCGCCCAGGCTGGAGTGCAGTGGCTCGATCTTAGCTCACTGCAAGCTTTGCCTCCCGGGTTCATGCCATTCTCCTGCCTCAGCCTCCCCAGTAGCTGGGACTACAGGCACCTGCCACCATGCCCGGCTAATTTTTTGTATTTTTTAGTAGAGACGGGGTTTCACCGTGTTAGCCAGGATGGTCTCGATCTCCTGACCTCGTGATCCGCCCACCTGAGCCTCCCAAAGTGCTGGGATTACAGGTGTGAGCCACCGCGCCCGGCCTCTGGTCCTCTGCTTTCATGTTCTTCTTGGTCCTGTTCCTCCTCCTCTTTTGTTGGAACTTCCAGTATCAGAGCAGGAAGGAAGGCAATGGGTCAATCGATGCTGTCAGCTTTTGGATCAAACTGCAAGTTCTCAAACAGCAAAATTAATGAGCTCAGGCTTCGAAGAAACCATGACCCTGAAAGCATCAGTTGCTTCCAATTGCATCAGTTGCCACGGGTGATAAGAACAATGGTGACTCAGAATGCCTAGGTTTTCCCAGCAGCTTCTCTGAGGTTTTCCCAGCAGCTTCTCTGATTGATTCCTGACAGATGACTTCGGTGTGTCAGACTTTCAGGGTATCTTTCCTTATGTGATGGTTTGAGGAAGAGTTACCATTCACATTCCTAATGGCTTCAGAATAGATGCAATTGTGAACTGATAGGAAACATTTCTAATTCATCTCCCCTCCCCATCCCTAAAGGATTGTTTCTAACAATAGTCATGAAAATTAATTCACTTTTCTCAAATAGTTTATTGTCATCTACCTAATGATGAGATGACTTACTTTTTCTCCTTGACTGTTAAATATTATGAATTATATTAATGTATTTCTTAATGTTGAGCATTCCCTTGAATATTCTTTTGATGTACAACAGAATTTGATTCACTAATAGTTTATTTAGGACTTTGGCTGATGTACTGACATATGAGATTGGCTCTGTATGCATACATGTGTTTTGTGTATCTTTTTTGTGTCTGGATATGGAGCTTATGCTGATTTCAAAAACAAGAAAGGAGAACTTTCCTTTTTCCCCATTACTCTGAAAAAGATTGACTAGAATGGAATTTTTATAATTGCTGTTGTTATTTGAAAGCTTGAAAGCATTGGTTTGTAAAAATCATGCAGGCTGAAAGCCATTTTGAGGAGACTTCGATAACTTTCTCAATTTCCTTCAGTTACTGGTCTTTTAAGGGGTTCTATATTTTTCTTTGATCAATTTTGACCATTTATGTTATCTTGGAGGATCATCTATTTTACACACTATTTAAAGTATATTTGCAAAAATTCAACTGTTTTATCAGGCTATCTTTTTTAATAACATATTCATTTTTTCTATATCTGAGGTTTCAGCTTCTTTGTACTTCTGACCCAATTGCATGTGTGCTTTCTTTCTCCTTCATTAGGCTACTTAGTCATTTACTAATTTTAAGAATAGCTTGTCTTTTATTTATTTACTTATTTATTTTTGAGACGGAGTCTCACTCTGTCACCCAGGCTGGAGTGCAGTGGCGCGATCTCGGCTCACTGCAACCTCCGCCTCCCGGGTTCAAGTGATTCTCCTGCCTCAGACTCCCGAGTAGCTGGGATTACAGTCATGCACCACCATGTCTGGCTAATTTTTGTATTTTTAATAGAGATGGGGTTTTGCCATGTTGGCCAAGCTGGTCTCAAACTCCTGACCTTAGATGATCTACCCACCTTGGCCTCCCAAAGTGCTGGGATTACAGGCATGAGGCACTGCGCCCAGCCCTGCTTGTCTTTTTATTTTATATTTGATTAGCTTTATCTTTTATCAAGCTTATGTCCTATTTCCCTTTGCTTTACTTCATATAAATTTTGTTTTGGATAGTTTATTTATTTTTCATTTATTTTTATTTAATTATGAAACAGGTTAAAGCTTAGAGGAAAATTGCTCCTCTAAGTCCACTTTTGTGGGCAGATTACATTTTGCTGTGTTGTGCTCCCAAATTCATTGTTCTTTTAATGCTTTATTTCTCAAGTTAATAACCTATATAGTAAAAAAGTGGCTGTTGACTCTCAGCTTTTTTTTTTTTTTTTTTTTTTTTTTTTTGTAGATACAGGGATCTTGCTGTGTTGCTCAGGCTGGTCTCAAACTCCTGGCTTCAAGGGATCCTCCTGCCTTGGTCTCACAAAATGCTGGGATGACAGACATGAGACACCATGCCCAGCCATGTCTCTCTCCTTATATATAATAAGAAAACAGACACACTGAGGCATCCTATCATCTCACTCTTGGTTTCACTACTATTCTCTGGAAGTTTTGCTCTGACCTTTTGCAGTTAATGTATTAATTTTGCATTGAGTAGTTTCCATACAAGAATTATAGCATTTGCATTCTGTTGGGTATTATACTTTTCACTGTTATTTGAACATAATTTGAGGGCTGAAACCAAGATGAGGCAAGTGAGGTGCCCAGGAAGCAATATTTAAGGAGGCATCCTTTCTTAGGCTCATGCAAGAACAGAATTGGCACATGAGAGTGAGTGCCTCCTTAATTTTGAGTGCTGGACACTTCTTGCTTACTTAGCATACCCCTGGACAATGAAGTGTTTTTTGTTTTGTTTTTTCATGTCCATCCTTTATCCTTCTTCATCTCAAAACATTTCAGTGGAGTATTTTTTTGGAGCAGTACTTGGCTGAGCCTCTGAGTCCCACAGTAGCTAAGAATTTATTTCTTAATACTCTTTATGATCACTGTGGAGCCTTAATACATTGTAATATTAACTTAGCTGGGAACAGAAATTTTGTTCCACAATTTGTCTTCTTCAGAACAGTATTGACTTCCTGCTAGTCTCTTCTGATGTCCAATATGAGGAAGTCTAGTTAGCCAGCTACTTTTTGTAGGAGAGCTATGTTTAGGCTAGGTGCTATAGGATTCTCTTTACCCTGGAATTCCTTCACCAAGATGTGCCAAGGTGTTAATCATTTTCTCTTGCTTTTTGGCTGGTGGTCTTAGAGTTTCCTTCGATTTTGTTTTATTTAGTGATTGTCCTCAATTTGTTTTCTTTACTAAGAATCTCTCTTCTATTTATCTGTATGGTAAAACCTTGTTGCCCATCTTTCTGGTTTCTGCTGACTTTCATTTTTGGACCTTTTACTTTGCTTTCTCCATGGGCTTTTTGGTGGTGGAGGGAGGCAAACACTTTCCAAAGTCTTTCTCAATTTCTGTCAATTTCAACTTATTTCCTAAAATTGCCTCAGAATGTGCCTATGTCCACAATATCCCTCCTTCCACTTTAGAAAAGAAAGGCATCCACACTTTATTTAGGTGCAATGCCTGAAGTGTAAACACTTTCTGGTTGTCAACAAAGGAGTACTTCCAAATATTGGTTTGGGGATAACCTGCTAATGATTAACACATTCACCTTGGCTCTTGGTTTGCCTGCTCCCTCTTCTTTTGTCTGCTGTGTGTATTTTTTTTTAATCACTGAGAGTATGCAGAGTATTGTATGTTTTATTATAAGAGAGGACTGGCCAGAGTGGGAATGTTCTGAATTCAGAATAACTGAAGCAGTACAGGATAGGAACTCGTTCTTTCAAATGAAGCTGGCATATTTTCCCAGAGCACCAGGTTTCAATATATATTTAAAAAACTTGATATGAATGATACAATAAAGTGGTTAAAACTTTTATTAAAATAAACTTATGTCATGAAATACTTATTCTAATTATAGTCACTCTTCATCTTATTTCATCTTATAACATGTTTAATGTTTCCTTTTATTTACAAAGCAATTTATTTTTTGATGAAAAGTTTTAGAAATCAAGTTAAAAATATTCAAAGGAATGCCTAAAGTTTTCAAAATTCTTTTACATGTTGCACAATCAAAAGAGTCTGAAGACCATTTAGCTATCCAAATTGTTTATTTTTAAGCAGTATCCCTTCTAATATTTACTATTTATAATCCTTAAAAATTTGCCTTAGCACAGGAGAATTGCTTGAACCCAGGAGACGGAGGTTGCAGTGAGCCGACACAGTGCCACTGCCCTCCAGCCTCGGCGACAGAGTGAGACTCTGTCTCAAAAAAAAAAAAAAAAAAAAAAAGCCAAAAACAAATAAACAAACAAAAAAATCTGCCTTAGCATTATTTGTTCATTAAAAACTTTCTTTAATACTACTAGTTTCCCTTTCCTCTCAGCCCATTGTCATATTTTGATTTTTATCACTTGCTTTGTAGGACATATAAGCTTTTTTTTTTTTTTTTTTTTGGAGATGCAGTCTCCCTCTGTTGCCCGTGCTGGAGTGCAATGGCGCAATCTTGGCTCACTGCAACCTCTGCCTCCTGGGTTCAAGCAATTCTCCTGCCTCAGCCTTCCAAGTAGCTGGGATTACAGGCACCCACTACCACGCCTGGCTAATTTTTGTATTTCTGGTAGAGGCGGGGTTTCACCATGTTGGCCAGGCTGGTCTTGAACTCCTGACCTCAAGAGATCCACCCTCCTTGGCCTCCCAAAGTGCTATGATTACAGGCATGAGCCACCTGCCCCATCAGAATATATGTTCATTTTGAGTCCTTTAACAAAGTCATAAGAATTTTAGGAATTCAGTTACTTTCTTGAGAAAATCTCTGAAAAGATGCCAATAATTTGTAGCCAATTATATTGATTTCTCTTTTTCATATTGAGAATTGTTTTTTAAAAAGTTTGTATGTGTGAAGATTTTTGCACTGTAGTTAAAGAAACCACCTGTGTGTTGGTTAAGCCATAAGTACATTTATTCAAATAAATTGAGGTGGGGTTACTCTGAGGATCAAAGGAAAACCTGAAGAAACAGGCAGCCTCAAAAGGTCTTAGCTGTAGCAACTTGCTCCATTGTTGAAATAAATAGGCTTGAACTTGTATTTTCCCTCTACTCAACATTTAAGGTCTCAGAAGATAATATAATTGGTGAAATTTAAGTAAAGTGCTCACTCTTTTGCTTTAACAAACCCTAGAGAGCTGGTAGGCAGAGCCTCAACAGACCGTTTTAGCTTCCAAAGGGAGTTCAGGACACCATGATTCACGACCACAATACATCACACATAATTGAGAAAAGATAGTTCCACCAAATAAAGTTGAAATGCTGACAAGAAGGGGTAAGAAATCTTGGAAATAGGTTTATATAAAATTTATTTTTTCCTTTTTTATTATTATGGAATAGGGCCAGTTCTACTTAAGCCACCCATTTGCCAAAATAAAGTGAGAATTGTTTCTTTTGGGGACTCCTCTTTGTAGCTCCAAGTGCCACTAACAATTCTTAGGACCTGAGCTATAAGCCAGGTGATTTCAGTTAATATGATCAATTACTTCATTTAAATGGCTCTAATGTGCAGAGGGAATGGAGCCCATCAGCATTCCCTGCAGGGAACTGCAATGGCTTTTATCAACTTGAACAGCTAGCTTTCAACTGTTTTGAAACCACTTTCAGGGTGGTCATGTAGTTGCTTTTTTGAAATCAGAAGATGATTCTGCCTCTTTTAATATGTGACTCCTCAGATTCAGAAAGTGCTCGCTAGTCTTAAGAGTGAATTACCCTCAGTGGTCCAGCACTTATGAACCCACATCTAACCCTATCCCCTGGGGGATCTATCAGAGAAATTGGTGCCGTGGACATAAGAGGAAGGCACAGTGAAGCAGAGAGCCCCGCATCATTATTTACAACTTTGTAATCATCCAGCAGCATGAAAATCCAAGCCAATCTGGCACCATGAGCTCTAATTTTTGTTGGAGTTCTTGGAACCGATTCAGATGAATGACTGGCCGTTTTAGAGTGTGGCATACGTGGCTGCTGGCATACAGAGGTTGGATGTAAACGGGCCTTGCCCTCTCTTATGAACATAGACAGGAACTAAACTGTGTCACATAGGTTCCAAATGGTGGCCTGAATACTATTTACAACTAAGGTACAATGAAATTGAGTAAGTCTTTTCCTCTTTTGCAGATACCATCATTATTCATATATTTCTTCAAAGTTAACTATTTGCATTTGGTAATTTTTAATAGAAATGTAATAATTGCTTCTCAAGTTTAGTCTTTAGTCTTAAGGCTGATGCTCTCCATGTCCTTCCAAAAAAAGGTATGTTGCTTTTATTATATCCTGGCCTTCAGATGGGATTATTCCATTTTGTTCTTTGTTAATATATACTTTGAGCCACTTTTTTTGTGGCTCTGGGTGAGATGCTATAGGTACAATGACAAGTGATACCTGTGTTGTCCCTGTCACAAAAGTGGATAGCCTAAGTGGGGACTTTTACCTCCACTCCACATATATGTATCACACACCTGCTGTATGCCAGGCACCACTCTAGGTGCTAGGGATACAGCAGTAAACGGACAAATGCAACCCCTGCCCATGTGAAAGAGAATAAGACAATAAATAAGTAAAGTGCATGTTATATGGAGGTGGCAAATGCTAAAAAGAAAAATTAAGCAGGCAAGAGGACTCATTGAAAAGATGACATTTGGGTAAAAGCCCATGTATATATGTTCTATTGGTTTTATTTCTCTGGAGAGCCCTGACTAATACACAATGACTTTGAGAAGTTACTGGCTTTTGATTTGTCACACTATTCGGAGTGCTGAGAGCCTTCTTAGTGTGTATTCAGTGTTTTAAGAGAGCTTGTGGATGAATAATAAATAGGACAAAATTTATCCAAACTTAAGCCTTGCTTTAGGTAAAAGGGCTCCTCTTACAAGGTAGAAGGTTATTATTTGGCATTTAAATCCAACTGAAGGCTAATAAGACTAATTAATTAAAAGTTTTTAAATCACAACTGGGCGCAAAATAAATGGAACTGCCATGCTCGCCAAGTGTGCATGAGTGGTGCGCATGGGAGACAGCACGAGGCTAATCCCACTCATCTTACAGGTTGCTCCATTTTTCTCCTAAAATCAGTAAGACAGAAGCTGGTCAGATTATCAAGAGCCCTAGTTAAACACAGAAGTAGCATTTGGAAGGGGTTGCTCTCATTAGGCAGTGCCTGACCACACCAAGAGATGAACAGGCCCTGTATCTGAAGCCATCGTGCCTAGTTATGGTCCTCCACTGTTCATGATGCCTGGAAGGGAGGCCCCCTGCACCCTAGAAAGCTGGGTGGGTTCTACTGTCTGCTTTACTGCTAAAAACCCTCTTCTTTGGATCTGGACTTTACCTCTATCTGATTTTTTTTTCTAATATATGATTTGGCACTGAGTCTGTCACTGCTGCTAACTCAGCAGTTCTAGGGTCATTGCCCCATTGCCTCACAGAAAGAATTTCCTAGCTTCCAGCATCCTCTCTCCTTCATTATACTTTGATTTCAGCATTGCTATTTTTCCTCTTGGGTGTTGCAGCTCTCTCTCTCCTTCCCATGTCTTGTTGGTTTTCTGCTAACTCCTGCTTTTTTTGCTTTTTTTTTTTTTTTGAGACGGAGTCTCGTTCTGTCACCCAGGCTGGAGTGCAGTGGCACAATCTCGGCTCACTGCAACCTCAGCCTCCCGGGTTCAAGCTATTCTCCTGCCTCAGCCTCCCAAGTACCTGGGACTACAGGCGCTCACCACCATGCCCCACTAATTTTTGTATTTTTAGTATTGGTGTCATCAATCCACATGTCCAGAAGCACCTAGAAACTCTAATTCTTTGTAGGTATCAAACCCTAGGACTCTTTCCTCTAATCACAATATATAATCCCTGATTCCCAAACACGGTCTTTTCATATACATTTTCCACTGTACATACTTTCCGACCTGGAAAGCTCTAACACAAACATGCCCTCCCCTAGGAAGGCTTTATAAATATTCCCAGGAAGAATCAGTCACCCAACAGTGTCCTTGTCACATCTTAGGTTCTACACCTTTATTTGTTCTATCTGAATGTAATCTCCCAGAGGGTGTTATCATCTTTTTTTTTGAGATGGAGTCTTGCTTTGTTGCCCAGGCTGGAGTGCAGTGGCATGATCTCGGCTCACAGCAACCTCCACCTCCTGGGTTCAAGTGATTCTCCTGCCTCAGCCTCCTGAGTAGCTGGGATTACAGACGTGTGTCACCACACCCGGCTAATTTTTGTATTTTTAGTAGAGACAGGGTTTCACCATGTTGGCAAGGCTGGCCTCGAACTCCCAAACTCAGGTGATCCACCCGCCTCAGCCTCCCAAAGTGCTGGGATTACAGGCGTGAGCCACCATGTCCAGCCCCATCTTTTTCTTTTAGTTTAGTTCTTAACAAATAGTCTGACACAAAGTGGATATAACAATATTTTGAATTATGAATAACTAAATGAATATTTCCAGATTTCCTGGTGCTCTCAAAGTTTTATGTTACAAAAGAAAAACAAGTCTAAAATACCTGCCTCAAGTTTTTATCTGTACTATGATTTCAAACCAAATAAAAAACAAGTGGGGTAAAAACTGAAACAGGAAATACATATAACTGAAAAATTTTGGTGTGTTAGTATGATAATCCTAGGTCATTTTTCCTGTTTCCCCAACTTCATTTTCTATAGCAATAAAAAGAAACAAGTAAATGTATATTAATTTAATTTAAAAGAAGTAGTCTACCATCTCTTCTGTTAAAAAGAAAAAAGTATTTTAAAAAATTATCTCTGGAAGGATACACAGGGAACATTGCTCTGGTTTCTTCCAAGAGAGCAATGAGGAACTAGAGAGCATGGCCAAGTGGGGTTTTGCTTTTGTATTTGTCTATCTGTTAGCTTTTTATTATTTTCTTTTGTAGGTTTGAATTTCAAACCACATAAATCTGTTACATGCTCATAATAATAAGTTTAAAATAAAACTTTTGGCTGGGTGCAATGACTTACACCTGTAATCCCAGCGCTTTGGGAAGCAGAGGTGGGAGGATACTTGAGGCCAGGAATTTGAGATCAGCCTGGGCAACATAGTGAGACCCTGCCTCTGTAGAAATAAAGAAACAAAAATTAGCTGGATATGGTGGTGCATGCTTGTACTCCTAGCTACTTGGAAGGTTGAGGCAGGAGGATCCTTTGAGTCCAGGAGTTTGAGGCTGCAGTGAGCTATAATCACCCACTGCACTATAGCCTGGGCAATAAGGTGAGAACTTGTCTCAAAAAAAAAGGGGGGAGAAACAAATAAATAAATATAAACAAAACTTTTGTTTCAAAATATGTAATATTTAGCACTAAATAATTCTGAATTGTAGAGCTAAAAAGTACTTAAAAGTTAATAACTATTGTCTCCTTTAAAAGAATTGTTATCAAAGTATAATTTGTATCCAGAAAATCATCCATATCAGCAAGCTAAACTTTCTCAAAATGACATATCCATGTAATTAGCTCCCAGGTAATTAGCAGGTAGCCTCTACTCAGGTTGAGTATTCCTAATCTAAAAATTGGAAATTCAAAATGCTCCAAAATCTGCAACTTTTTGAATGCTAACATGATTCTCAAAGGAGTGCTCATGGAGTATTTCAGATTTTGGATTTTTGGATTTGAGATACTCTGTATAATGCAAACATTCCAAATCTGAAAAAATCTGAAATACTTCTGGTTCTAAGCATAAGGGATACTCAACGTGTGTTAGCTAATTAGACCCTTCATGGTCTCTTCTAGACCTCAGCTCCTTCAAGGTAACGTCTATCCTCACTTCTAATAGAATGAACTTTTCTGTTTTAGAATAACTTGGATTTTCAGGAAAGTTGCAAACATAGTACAAAGACAGTACAGGAGAGTTCCCATATATCTTTCACCTAGCTTTCCCCCATTGTTAGGATTTTACATTATTATGATACATTTGTCAAATATAAGCAACTCACATTGATACATGAAACTCTATTAACCAAACCCTAGACTTTATGTGGATTTCACCACTTTTTCCACTAATGTTTTCTTTCTGTTCCAAGGTCCAATCTGGAGTACCACACTGCATTTACTTGTCATATCTCCCTAGTCTTTTTTTGTCTGTGACAATGTCTCAGTCTTTTCTTGCTTTTCATGACCTTAACAGTCCTGAAGATCATTTGCTTTTTTTTCATAATTACACTGGAGTTATAGATTTTTTGAAATAATACCACAAGGGCAAAGGGCCCTTCTTGTCACATCATTTTAGGGAGAACATGATATCCACATGACATCACTGATATTAACCTTCATCATTTGGTTTAGGTAATGTTTCAGGTTTCTCTACTGCAAAGTGATTTTTTTCCCTTACTTTAGCCCACCCTGAACTTATCAATTTTGTTTTCTTCCATGAATAATACTTTTGTTGTTATAGCTAAAACTTCATTGGGGCCAAATCTTAGATCATGTAAATTTTCTTCTATATTTTATTCTAAAAGCTTGACTGTTTGATACATTACATCTAGTCCTTTGATTTATTTTTAGTTACTTTTGTATAAGGTGTGAGAGATGTCTCCAGGTTCACTTTATTAACACACTGTGGTGTTCCAGTACTATTTGTTGCTAAGACTATCTTTTTTCCATTGATTACCTTTGCCTTAGTTGACAATATTTTTGTTGGTTTATTTCTAGACTCTTTATCTCATTCCACTGATTTGTGTCTATCTTTTTGACAAAACTGTTGATTACAGTAAGCTTTGAAATAGTTCATTTTATGTGTCAACTTGACTGAGTCAGGGGATAACCAGCTATCTGGTTAAACATTATTTCTGGCTGTGTTTGTGAGCGTGTTTCTGGATGAGATTAGCCTTTGAATAGGTGATGCTAGTAAAGTAAACTGTCTTTCCCAAAGTGGATGGCATTATGCCACCTGATATTCAGGGTCTGAATAGAAGAAAAAGCAGAGGAAGGGGGAATTTGGGCCTTTTTTTCTGCCTCACTGCTTCAGCTGGGACATCTCATCTGGTCTCCTGCTCTTGAACTGGGATTTACATCATCAGTTCCTCTGGTTCTCAGGCCTTCAGATTCAGACTGAATCATACCACCAGCTTTCCTGGGTCTCCAGCTTGCAGATTACAGATCATGGGACTCCTCATCTTCCATAAATGCATGAGCCAATTCAGTCTATGTTCTTGAGAACTGCCCCACTGCAGATTAAGGCTTTTTTCCACTAGGTGAAATGAAGCTTGTTAGACAGATTTCCCTTCATCCAGTGCCCTCTCCTCTTTAAGTTACAACACATTGGCTACACCTAAGTGCAGGGGTAGGGATGAGGGTATAGTCCTCTTGTTTGCTGAGAAGAGAACTGTATTGGGAAAGCTCTAGAAGTGTTTGATACATACATAAACAAGGCATGGTTTTTGCACTTAATTTCACATTACATTTTTCCCAGAAAAAAAGGAATGTATAGGCATCACATAATTGTACTAGCTGGAGTCATTCTTCCTGATTATCAAAGGTAAACAGAGTTAATCCTATACCAAGATGTCACGGAGAAGTACTTTTGGAACACAAGGAATTCTCTGGGAGTCCTTACTACTCTCAAGCCCAGTGAAAAAGTTAATGAAAAACTATAGTACCTTCATATAAGCTGGATGACTAATTACCAGGCTCATTTAGGAATTTGCCTTACCAAGTAAAACATAAGGGCAGCTGAGGTGCTGACTGAAGACAAATGGAGCATAGAATAAGAGTGGTAAAGAATGCCAAAAATGCTGTCATGTATCCATTGACAAAAGGAGCTATAAAGCCTTTAGGTATTTTCACACTTGCTCTGTTACGTAAATGTATGTGTGTGTGTGTGTGTGTGTGTGTGTGATCATTTATTTTTTCCTTCTTTCCCACTAAGATGTATTAATACTGATTAACACCATAAGTTAAGCTTATAGGATAGGATATCAAAAAATGATTGTGACTGAGCTGAAAAGAACATTACTCAGGATGGATACAGTGAGTTTCAGATGTTTGTATTCTACTTGGGAGCTACAGACAATAAAAAAAGTAAAAACATATACAGTTTGTCAGATACTGGTAAGTGCTATGGAAAAAATTAAAGAAGGAAACGGGGATAAGGTGGGATTAGGTGTGGTAGCAGTTCTAACCTTGGTGCTGAAATCTATCAGTATTCTGTTCAGCAGTGGCTCACGCCTGTAATCCCAGCATTTTGGGAGGCCGAGGCGGGTGGATCACTTGAGGTCAGGAGTTCGAGACCAGCCTGGCCAACACGGTGAAACCCCGTCTCTAATAAAAATACAAAAATTAGCTGGGCATGGTGGCAGGCACCTGTAATCCCAGCTGCTCGGGAGACTGAGGCAGGAGAATCATTTGAACCTGGGAGGTGGGGGTTGCAGTGAGCCAAGACTGCACCACTGCACTCCAGCCTGGGTGACAGGGTGAGACAACGTCTCAAAAAATAAAAAATAAAATAAAATAAAAAATGAACCCCTCTCTGTCTTACTCTCTGAATGATTGAGTCTGAAATCCAGTGGGTTTGGCCAAGCAAGGTAGATGTCTGTGTATATATGGGGGAAGGATGTTTAGTGACAGTTGCCTGGAGTGGAGTGAAGAAACCTAAGCAGAGTGAGAGAGAGGCAACAGTGGAGGCCCAGTGAGAGTACTGCAACTTGAATAGAGTGATGAAGCTGTCTTCAAAGGGGGACAAGAGAACAGCCCTGTGTTAATGTTGGAGCCTGACTGGAGTGAAGAGATTATCCATGTGACAGGTAGGCCCATAGCACAGACACTGGCACTTAAGCAGGGTGAGGAGAGCATCCACATAGAGGTGGTAGCTACAAGATAATGGTCATACACAATCAAGATTGGTCCAATGATTAATATAACAAGGATTATTAGAGTTGCCCAGAAATGTGGTTGATCGACTGTGGCCATCAATTACTAAATGGCATAAAAATATCTCAGGGAGAGAAGGCAAAAACTGAGGACTCCACGTACAGAAACCTGTCCTTAACATCCTACAGAGAATGATAGGCCAAGAAATATTTTTTTGCCCACTGAGTTTACAGTCTCAGATCCCCAAATTGTTCCTGAGTGGAGTTAGATGGATTATAAGAGACCTCCTTATTCATAGGCCCAAGTTGGCCTAGAGAGGGAGCAGAATTGGTTTAATGATTCCACTCCAGACTTTCCTGGGATTTTTCACTTCTTCCTGCTCTCCATGCCCTCTTGTCACAGTTGCCTGACTGGAGAAATAACAAGTGGCAAGAGAGATGCCTTGCCTTTTTCTTAGAATTCCAGACTCACTTCTCAAGTCACTGAGCTTCTGTTAGTGCAGATATTGCAATGACACTTCCACGTGCATGTGATTGGGACATTTAATGGATCAGCTGCTCAGAGCACTCCTCCAAAGTGGCACTTTCCTTTTTCCAAATTTGGGTCCTGAGATGAACAGCTCCCCAGAGGTATTCATAGAAATGTCGAAGTTGTAGGGGTGATGCTCCTTCAGAGGCTGACAAAGAGAAGCTTGGAGGCATATTACATTTTGGATTCCAGTTCCTACATAACTATAAAATAAATTCTGCATCCTTAGACTAAATCAACATAATTGAAATTAAACGTGGTTCAGATTAAAGAGTAAGCTCATGAGTTTGTTAAGCCATTACTTGCAAATGCAGGAAATGAACAAGACATGCAGTCTATGTATTCCAGTTGGTTGTTGGTTTGATAAGCAATTCACAGGCAGTAGATCAACAGGCAGGAAAATATAGTACTTAATGTGACTACAACACTTATTTTGGAAACTTAGATGGCTCTTTGAAAGTCTTCTTTTCCAACTAAAATTACTGATATTCATATTATTCAAAAATGACAACCTCTGTGCCTTCTCAGATTTGTTGATCCAGCATTTCTAAAAATAGTTCTTAGAATAAAATAGAGTACTTAGCTTGACACTTAGCTATTGACACTGTCCGGATAGCCTATTTAAATGTATGCTTTCAGAACACTGCTAAACATCTTGCTTTCAACACCTCATTCACTTTCAACACCTCATTCCTCACCCATGACCCCACCTGCTCTCATGTCTGCAAGAAAACAATAGAAATTAGAGCAGTTGGGGGTCATGAGTGAGGAAATCACTCACTTCTAAAGATCATTTAGTTGCTAGGGGTTAAAAATGCCTCTACTATTGCCCTGGAGATTTCCTCCAAATCACTGACACCTATGCTGCAAGCTTTGAGCCTGATGCTTTAGATATTTTGTCAATAGATAGTGTGAATATATCAAGACTGCCACTAGACAAAGGAAGTTCTAAAATACTATCAGTTTTGTCCATGGATTTCAATAATCCATGGGCAAAAATGTGATACAATACATGACTTAGAATCAATTAAATATTGGTATTTTAGGACATCCTCTTAAGTGCATCCCAGAATTTCACACAAATTGTACTACAGGGGAGAAACATGCCTGTTCACATATATTTCAAAGAAACAAATTAAAAAAAATCCTTTGAGACATTTTTGTGATTTAGACTGTGTATTATCTTTTCAGTCATATCAAACTAAAGTTCTTGAAGCTGAATTTCTCAGAGAACAGGTGGAAGTCATTGAAGAGAAAAGCATATTATTAATATTATTTCTCCATTCTTTGACCACAGAATAAGTTGAGGAGGATGATAGAATAAAGGAAGAAGTGGGCCTATAGACAAGTCAGTTTTGTAAGAACAAAAGGAAAATAAGGTTTAAATCTAAAGAATCGATGGAGAAACTAGTATACATATTTATTAAATCAATGCATGTAAGAGAAGCAAAGAGATTAAATGATTGAGCAATCATTTGATAATGTGAGCTTTTTAAAAGACTAAATGAAAGAAATATCACCTTCTTCTGTTAAGAACAAATCACAAGTGTGTTAAATGTGAGATTATTAACATAAATAAAATGTATAAAATATGTGCAGCAGAGAAAGTTTTTAGAAACTTTTCTGACAATATTACCCAATAAGAAATATAGTATTATCGTGCAACTCAGGACATACTCAGAAACACAAACACATATAAATAAAATAGAATATTTACGAAACAGTTACCTTTATTTCAGAGTGAAATACACTCTGAAATTTTTAATTTTATTGAATAAGGCCTTGATTTATCCTATTATATATCTCATTTTTTAAAAATATTGTTCATATCAATTCAAATTGATTTCACTAGTGAGTCATAATTAGTGCTTTGGAAAACTCTGGTTTTATGGTCTTAGCTAGTCAGAGCCCTCCAAGTTACCAAAGGTTCCTACAAGCTTGGCCAAAGGGAGAACTCTGCCTCTATCAGCTGGGATGATATGTTCAAGAATTAGGGAAGTGACCAGAGCTGATGATAATAAAATAAAAGTCCTTCATGAGTCTCTCTGATATGGAGGCTGAACCCAAATACCTCTTCTTCTCTTATAGTAAAGATGTAAGGATGAGACTCCAGACTGCCAGGCAAAGGGCTTTTCTCTCTTAGAAAAGATTAACTGAAGGAATGTGATGGGCAAGAAAACCACAGAAATTAGAGCAGCTGGGGTCATGGGTGAGGAAAGAGTAGAGAAAGAAAAAAGAAAGGAGAGAGAATGAGAGAGAGAGAAAAAGAAAGGGAAAAAAGAAGGGAGAGGGAAGGAAAGGGGGAGGAAGAGAATGAGATTAAAATCTTGAATTCCAGACCATGAGATCTCTGGAGCTGTTCTTGCTCCATCCATTGTTCTTTCTGTTTGGTGAGCTCCCTAACCCAGTTGCTTTCTTTCCTGAAGTTGGTTCAATGTGGCTTTCTACCTGAGGCATCATATATGCCCGACATATGTGAGCCACAACCTTTAACTTGATACAATGAAAACCCCAATCCCAGCATGATAGCCAATAAAATAAACTTGGCCCTTCATCCTGACCCATCATCACTCTTCACTTTATGAAGAAGTTAACCTTGTTCTTAATCTTAGCTTGTCATCAGAAAATATATGAAGAATAAGGGCTAGGTAAAGAGGAAGTTTGAAATCCAGTAAAAGAACGGATTTTTGCTATTTGTCCAAAGAATAAAAACAATTAAAAACAAGCTTATGGTTGCTTTAGTTTGAATGATGGTGTTCCCTTCAAAATTCACGTTAAACTTAATCCTTATGGTGGTGGTATTGAGAAGTGGGACCTTTTGGGAAATGATTAGGTAATGAGGGCTCCCACATAAATAGGATTAGGTGTCCTAACAAAAAAGGGTTTGAGGGAGTGAGT
The DNA here is from genome assembly GCF_029281585.2 of Gorilla gorilla gorilla. Classification (NCBI taxonomy): domain Eukaryota; kingdom Metazoa; phylum Chordata; class Mammalia; order Primates; family Hominidae; genus Gorilla; species Gorilla gorilla. Next base: position 43,579,678 of record NC_073229.2, on the reverse strand, counting down.
TTGGCCCTCTTGCCCTTCCATGTAAGGACACAGTGTTTTTCCCCTTTGGAGAATGCAGCAACAAAGCACTATCTTGGAAGCAGAGACCTGGCCTTCACCAGACACCAATCCTGCCAGAACCTTCATCTTGGACTTCCAGCCTCCAGAACTGTGATAAATAAATTTCTTTTATTCATAAATTATGCAGTCTGTGATATTTTGTTATAGCAGCATGAAATGGTCTAAGACAATGGTTAAAGATAAGCATGGCTAGTCTTACTGAAGAGGAGATTGGAGGCACATCAAAGCATTCCTGACTTCATCTTCATAGGCCCACTTCTCCTATATTTGCCTTTGCTGCTATGAATCTACTTCAGGGCAGTAAGATGGGTTCTTTCCCTTCAAGTCTTTTTTATTATTATCTTATAATTTTTCTAAAATTGGTCATGACTGCTACTTCCAAGGTCACCCTACACAATAGAAATAGAGGTAACTGACTATTATATTTCTTATCCTGAATTACATTCAGCTACATTGTCAAGTCAAAACAAACTCTTATCACACAATGTCCATCATGTATCAGCCTACTTTAAAAAACATCATGCCAACAACTCAAGAGAATTAAACATATTTTTTCTAGTTACATGTACCAATCTAATGTCCTTCTTTATTTGACATTACAGTTAAAATTTCCTCAATGAATCTCTTTTCCCCCTTGCCACTCTGCATAAAGCCAGGATGCAAAAAGGCCATAGCTGCAGTGGCAGGTAAACTAGAAAACATATGTTTATTGGGACTGGGAGACAAGATAGGTTTTCTCTGTTAGCCCATGTTGAGAGTGCATAAATACCAGTTTGTACTTGCCTTGTTTTAGGATTCAAATGTACAATATATACATGACCTGGAAAGCCATGAAATGAACATAAAAATAGTTTGGTGATACTTAGCAGAATCAAACAGAAATCATCTCAAAAGCGTTCATCACTAAATTCCTAGCCATTAGAGTACCCTCAAATAAATTTCTATCTGCTATGTTCTCACCATCAGAAATTACAAAGCATATCTGGAAACAACCTACCATGAGTTAAGGAAATTCAAATAGCCATCCTCAAATTTTCAGATAAGTGAACATAAGAAGAAATAATAGAAATGATGACTATAATAGCAAAAAGAGTGAATAGGAATAGACCAAACAGTTATGCATACGAGATGTAAAAACCGGATAATTACTATCATTGAAGAAAAGCAAGACCTTAACATGTGAGTTAAGTAGTAAATTAGAATAGCTGAACTCATGAACTGGAAACACTGGTTTAGACAGCTCAAAAGTAAGGCAGTGGTAAAATGATGACATCAAGGATCGAAGCTCGTTCTACTTTTTGAGTCCACAAATGATTTGTACACAGATATTTTCTTCCCCTCTCTTGAGGAAGGATTATATTTCCCTTCTTCGTTAATATCAAAATTGTTCATGTGGTTTAATTTGACTACTGTAATTTAAGCCAAAATGATGTGTCATTTCCAGTCAAAAACTTTTTCAACACTCTCTCTTTTCTGTCATGAGACTTATTATGTTCTAGATGGAAGCTGTCCTATAAATCCAGTGCTATTGTGAAGATGATGTGGAACACAGCAACAGCTGTCCATTGCATATGTAGCATGAAGGAGGTTCTTGCAAACTATTGAGATTTGGGGGATTATTTGCTACTACAGCATAACCTACCCTGTTCTGACTGGTTTAAAAAAAATTAGTACTAGAAGTCAAATGCTACCATAAGAGAAACAAACAAATGAACAAACAAAAGTCCAAATGCGTGTAGTGTTGGCTTCAGGACTTATCAGGAGGCAAAGGAAAAAAAAATTTTAGAGGCTAGAAGCATAACCTTTGAAATACATTAAACTTTTGCCTAAAGCAACTTGGAAAGCTGATAATATACCTAATGAGCTTCTTGCTTTGGGTGAAGTGGTTGAGATATTGGCTGTTAGTAGTGTGCCTTTATTACTATTGGTTGCATTTGACAACGTTCTCCAAAAATATAGGAGGCCCAAAAATAGTCGGCCAGTTTCAGAATATCTAGACTTTTAGGTTTGGAAGAAAAAAACTTCATCTCAATTGAGAAATTACTTAAGAAGCAAAAAACTTGTTAAAAGTCATTCTCATGACAAGAACTAAAGTCAAAACAATGAGGGAACTATGCTCAACCATGTTCATGTTTGTTGTTCAAACCTCTGAATTAAGATAGTATCTAGTAAATACTTTTGATTCAACAAAATGGCTCAGAAAAATGAGACAAAGAACATGGCTTTCCCATGGGAAACTGATAGGCTTGAAGTGCCCAAAATTAAGTCGAGAGAAAGATTTGAAGAGAGAAGAGCACATCTTCAAATTAATTGGGAAGGGAGGGGTGGCAAGTAAAGTTAGCATGCAAAGTTGGTTGTAAGCAAGGCAATGTAAAGGGCCTTGACAGTTGTACAAATCAGTCTGGATTAAAGGAGACCGTAACTTCAGGACTCAAAAAATATATTGGTTTACCCTGGTATACCAATTTTTAAATTTTATTTATTTTTAATTTTTTTGGCAGAAGATGGACTGCGAAAGATGCTCAGTTCCTAAGGAGGGGCATATCCAATGTCCTCTTCAAATATGGCCAAAAGGAATAATGGAAAAGAAAAGATTTCCCAGAAGGTGGAGCCAAAGGCCATGGAAAATAACGAGCTGTTCTGCGGGTGAAGAACTACGGACTAAGCAAGGAATTAGTCAGTACACCTCCAGTGTAGAAAAACTTTGCAATATCTGCCCTGGATGATTTCATAATTTCCTCCAACAAGTGAGTATTGTCTGTTTCCTATTTTTGTAGCTATCCTATTCCTGTTCCACTGTTGTACATGCAGTTGTGCGGTAGAGTAGTGGTGGGGCAGACTTGTAATTTTATTGGTTTCAGAACAAAAGGACCCAAATCCAGACTTATGCAGAGATTATCATGAGATCCTGCACTTCAATGCTGATGCTGTGACTGGATAGGACTTTTGGGTTTTCTTTCTTGGAGTGGGAGAGGAGCACCCATTGAATATATTTTGTGTGTGGAAAGGAGCATGAACTGAATATTTGTGATCAGAAATTTGGATTGTGATGGATTGTATTTTTAATTACAAATATCTCTGCCCTTCCTTTTGGGATGGTGATACTTTCCTAGGCAATTGGCATCAGGCATATCTATATGACTTACTTTGGTCAATAAAATGTGAATAGAAGTCACATGAGTCACATCCACAATAAACTTTTACCATCAGTTCATGGCTCACCAAATTATTTATTTTCTCTCCGTAATGCAACCACTCATCTTCCACATAGAATCTACCTTATTGACCTAGATCTTGACAGGAAGATGACATGGAGAAGGGCTACAGCCAATCTCAATGAATGTAGCATGAACAAGATATACACCTTTATTTTTGTAAGCTACTGAGATTTTCAGTTTATCTGTCACCTCTAGGCTAATATACCTATGCCGAGTCTTTTGGCTTCCCTCCTCATTTTTCTGTTTCATAATCATTGGGTGCATATCCAGAGTTCACATCAACTCTCAAATCAGAAAATCCTTATGTGTTCCTGGCCAGAAATGTGCATCAAGACCACATTAGTTGCAAGGAGGCTTGAAAACTGAGTTTTTTGCTTTTAGAGCTCTTTTTAAAGTAAATACAGGTGAATAAAGAAGTAGGGATCTTAAAATGGAGTTTGGCCCAGCCAACAAAGAAGTGAAACATGCCACATTACCCTTGAAAACTAATTGGCTGTTACTTGTCTGCATCCAGTTTGTGCCCCATCCTCACTGAAATACAGTTCATACTGCATTATCTTCACTACCTCCATGATTTTTTCATGGAGCAATGACAGCAGAATTATTTTAGTTTTTTTGTTAAGGCAGTACTCCACCTCTGGTACCAATTTCTGAACTAGTCAGAGTAAGCTAGACTATACAGTGTTAACAAATAAACTGTACAAAATCTCAGTGGTTTAAGAAAGCAAATATTTATTTCCTACTGGCATCACCATCCAATGCAGGCTGTTCAATGGAGGCACACAAGGTGACTTCAAAGGATGATGGGAATGAGCAGTCCAGTAGCTCAGGAAAATAAAAATGGGTTTGTCAAAATTTAAGACTGTCTTTTCCACAAGAGGTAAAAGACTCATAACAGTGCCTGCCATGTTATTTAACAGCTTTGCTCCTCAGTTTCCTCATCTGTCATGTGGGATGATAATTGCTCTGGCCTTAGAGGATTGTTGGGAGAGTTAATACATGAGTTAACATACGTAAAGCTCTTAACAGGGTGTTCACCATATTAAATGCTATATGTTTTATATTATTGATTTATATTATTGATTTCTTTCTTTGCTATTAACAATGTAGCAATAAATATTCTTGCATATACTTCAGCCCACACCAGTGCAAGTGTAACTACAGGTGAAAATCTCTTGGTTGAATTTGCAGGTCAAAAGTATCTGTGTTTAAATATTAATGGACACTTCTAAATTGCTCTTCACAGAGGGCTGCAACAAATTACACATCTATCAATAATTTATTTCATTGCTCATTTCCTTATGTTCTTACTAACAATGTGTTATAAAACTTTTAGATTTCTGAAATCCAAATGGTGAAAATATTATTTTCTTTTACTATACATTAACTTAAGTGTCTTTCTGTGAGTTGTAAAATTTTTCAGTCTTTGTCTATATGTCTTTATTTTACTCTCATCCTATAATTGTAGTTTAGCAGTGCATAGAATTCTAGATTGAAAAATGTTTTGCCACAGCATTTTCAGGATATTTTTCCATTATTATGGCTTCTATTGTTGCTAATGATAAAAATTATAAATGTAATTCATGACACAAAGGAGAAAAGAACCATATGCATCTACTAGTTGCTAAATGGGTAGATGCTAATATTTTATACTTATTTTTAATTAAAGCCTGTTAGTAACATGGCAGAAATATATATCGAAGAAAAGTGTGTATTATATCTGAGAAATTCAAGTCTACTATTATCACTATTTTAAATCATCACTTCAGACTATTATATAATGTGTTTAGAGAAGAGGTTTAATTACTGAAACAAACAGAGTAAAATAATCATATGATTTGTGGAGGACAGTGGCTCTTCTATGGCACCCTGGCAACTTTGCAGATCTGCACATAGGCCACACAGGCAAGACTCAGTTGCACTCTGATTCATTATGGTAGAATGCCATGTGATCCTCCCAGAATCCCCTGTATGGCAGAATTCCCTGTAATATATCATATTATAATTATAATTATATTATATTTATATGTGAAGAGGCAGTTTTGTGAGGAATTGTCACAAGGCCACTTATCATCAGCCTCCCCAACTAGATGGAAGTTACTTACATTGTGGGAAGCTGCTGTGAGGTAGTTTCTCATCTATCACTTCTCTGGTTCCAGTGAGGCATAGGACTTTCTACATCTGCCCTTTGGGTAGACGCAGGCTATAAAATTGCGTGGCTGTAGTGTGGAGTTGGCTCCTCAATGACAGAACAGCCCACCTCTTGTGTCATTTGTCATTTGGCCCTTCCAGTTTCATGTCTTCTTTTGGAACTAGGCAAACAGGGATGTAACATCATGTTGATTTTGTTTTTGCTATTTGCAAAAAAACTGTTTTTGCTATTATGCAAAACAGTTTTGCATAAACTGTGCTATGGACTGAATGTTTGTTCTCTCCAAATTCAGATATAGAAACCTCAACCTCAATTGTGATAGAATTAGGAGGTGAGGCTTTCGGGAGGTAAATAGGCCATGATAATGGAGAGCTCATGAATGGGATTAGCATCCTTATAAAACAAGAGAGAGCTTGCTTTCTCTCTCTTTTTCTGCTCTCTGCCATGTGGGGATACAGGGAGAAGAGGGCCATTTGCAAGTCAGGAGGTGGGTCCTCAGCAGACACTGGATCTCCTGGTGCCTTGATCTTGGATTTCTCAGCCTCTGGAACTGTGAGAAATAAATTTCTATTTTTTAAGCCTATAGTAATTTTTCATGGCAGCCCAAACTGATTAAGACAAACTGTCTAACATTTGGATTCGTTGTCTCCTTCCTGGCTAAATACGTAAAAATGTGGTAAGCTAGCCTAGCAGCTGCCCCTGTGCTGCTGCTTAGAAACTACTTACCTGCTTGACAGATTACTGTCTACCTGGAAAATCCTAGAGGAAAACCTGGAAAACTGAAATGATAAAATTTAGCAAAGCAGCCAAATACAGTATTATAACACAAATATCAATAGCATTCATTGATAGAAAAGCAGTTAAAAATATAATGTAACAGTCTTGCATTATATTTATACACAGATATGTTAATAAGCAAGAAAAATAACTTAAAATAAGCTCCACGAAATGTGTAAAGCCCCATGAAGAACACAATAAAGCTTTAAAGAAGTACAAAAAGAGTTTTCATGCCTCAAAGCATCTAGCTTCTTAAATGGCAAATCACAAGTCTATACAAATGTCTGTCATCTATATTAATCTAAAAATTCAATGCAATTCTGATAGAACTGTCTTCAGAAGTTGAAAAACAAAACATTTGTACGGTTTAATTGGAATCAAAGATGATTCCAATACTTTCAAAGGGCAGTTCCCCTACTGTGGCCAAAAATATGTTAAAACTAAGACACAAGATGATGGCAATTGAAACCAGAAAAAAAAATAAATCCAACAATTATACAACATGTGTCTAACCTCAATAATTAGATAAATTAATTCAGGCTATTCACATTAAAAGCAATGGGGCTGATAAGGTTTGGCTGTGTCCCCACCCAAATCTCACCTTGAATTGTAATAATCCCCATGTGTCAAAGGTGGGGCCAGGTGGAGATTATTGAATCATGGGGGCAGTTTCCCCCATACTGTTTTCATGGCAGTGAAGAAGTCCCATGAGATTTGATGTTTTTGTAAGTGGGAATTCCCCTGCACAAGCTCTCTTTTGCCTGCTGCCATGTAAGACATGCCTTTGCTTCTCATTTGCCTCCTGCCATGACTGTGAGGCCCCCCCAGCCATGCTGTTTCCATGAATTATTAACACAACCAATAAATTATTAGCTAAAACACATTAACTAGAACTAACTAGAACTCTAATTTTAAAAACCAAGGTAGTTCTGAAACTCTCTTTGTGAAACACTGTGAGTCCGTTAAACATCCTTCCTTTATAAATTACCCAGTCTCAGGCATGTCTTTATTAACAGCATGAGAACAGACTAATACAGGGGCCTTCACTAAATCATGTGGTGAACTGAGACCATTTTTGGCCACATAGTATGTTTTTTGAAACACAAACATACAAGCATGTGCTATCCCTCATTAGGAAAAATCATAAACAAAATAGACCTACTTTTTAATATTTAAGGTAGAAAGGAGAAAAGTTTTACTAAGTCAATTATATAGGATCCTGAGCAATTCACAAAGAGGTAATACAAAGGGCTATCCATCAGAAATATGAATACATTAAGAGGTAGCTATTAACAGAAAATGTTGATGGCTGTGAACAGAGCCTTTGTCTTATGTTCTTTGAATCCTCAACAGCAGCTTATTTGGATAGAATTGGTGTAGTTAATAATGGCCTTGATGTCCTCAGATATAGCATGCCTAATCAATTCCCTGGGTAGGAGCAGCTGCACAGATCATTAGCTCTCTCTGGAGGCGATAGTGCAGTATCTGTTACAATGGGCCTAGAGAGAGTCTTGTCCTACTGTGTGCTTGACGATATCCTTGATAAAATAGTTCTCAAAACATGTTGCCTTGTATGAAATGCCCATGTTGGAGCACACTTGTTTCAAGACCTTGTTAAAGCAGATGGAGTAGTTCTGTGTAGGGCATCTCTCATGCTAATCTTCTGAGTTTTGGTAAAAGTTTCTTTGAGTTGTTTTTGGAGATGGCAAACCAATGTTCTTAAAGTCAATTATGGTGATAGCAAACTACTTAAAGGAAGACCCAGGCATAGTAGATTCAGCCTCACACTACTTAGAGATAAAAAGACTGGCAGCCAGTACCAAGTAGGAATTATTTATAGTTGCCATATTCAAAGAAAGCATAGGGACAACCCAATCTCTCAGTGGACGAAAACTAAATAATGCATGTAAATGAGCTGATCAAATTCCACTCTGATTTAATAGTGTTCATATTTGGCATGAACCACTCAGAAAGCAATACCAGACAGCCTAGTACCCGAGTGTGGCCTGTACCAAGAGTACTTTGAAAAGATTCTTCCTACAGCACCTAAATTTTGTAGGTTTCAGCTTCAACTACTTGAGAGAAACTAACCTCCTCAACCTAAGTCTATGAGAAATGACACCGGTCAAGTTTGGGTCATAAATCCAGCCACCTACAATCAACTGCTGTCAGAAGCTGCCTTTTTGAGTGAACCCTAGCTTGAGCAGGAATTATCTGACCTGGAAAAGAAAAGTGATCCTGGAAAACATGGCACTTAGATTTAGGGACCAGTGTCTCCAGGACTGATTCAAAATCTTAGTAAATTGGAAAAATTATTTTAAAAATTATGGGGAAAGAGTTGGACTAGCAAATTAGGAAACAGATTAAACCAAGATACCATAAGAGGTTGAGAACATTATGAAGATATTTAAACTTCAAACAGAGCACAAAATGATATTTAAAGACTTTAATGAAAAAGCAAAGGAACAGAGGCTGTCACTTCATAAGTGGTACATTAGAGCACATGGACACAGTACTCTATAATCTTAAAAACAAACCACTAAAGAAAACAAACCACATAAGAAAACATGTTAAAGTTGAGAGAAATTTAAAATTTCTCCCCCACCTCCTGCTGTGTTAATATACTACTTGATTAGGTGATTCACAATCCATGAATTATTAATTACTAACACAACCAATAGATTATTAGCAAAAACATTAACTAGAACTCTAATTTTAAAAACCAAGGTAGTTCTGAAACTGTTTTTGGTATATGATGTTCAAGTCTGATAAAAGGAACTCACTGGCAGCTAGTGTACTTGGTGTTGGCCAATAGTGTTCTTGTCCAGCACCCCAGGCAGTAGGAAGCATTTGGCCTTTTGAACTGCCTGGAGGTATGGTCAATCATCTGTTACAATGGGCCAGATGGGAGGCCTTACCAGTGATCCACTCAAGGATGCCATTGCAAAAGGAATTTATGATTCACATGGCCTTGGGTCAGATGCCAGTGTATCTGTTTCAACATCCTACAAGATTACTAGTTGTTCACTTAGAGTCTCTGAGCAGCAGAACTTCTATTTCTCTCGTCTTTCTTGATCTTAACCCTGGCATCCTGTTGGAAAATATTCTGATGCAATGGAGCTTCCAAGTTTGCTATAAGGAGGCAGGCCATCTATGGAACAGAAAATCTCACAGGCCAAATAAAGATGATAGATATGCATGGTTGGTTAAATAAATTTAAAATCCACTGCAAGAAGCAAGGGAGAAAGATAGCATAATTTTACATGCTTAGAATAGGGAGCAAGCAAGATGGTAGGACCATAGTGCTGACCTGGGAGTACAGAATGTGCCAACATCCTGTCTTTCTCTGCCACATTAACTTTCCCAGCTAATGGTGTGATTACAAGGACTAGCACTGAGATTCCAGCAAGGGAGCCCACAGACAGGAAGTGCCGTAGGAGAGGATAATGACACACACTTGCTCTATGAGAAAGACATGCTAAACAGCCATGGGTTTTATTTATTTCTTTTTTTAAATTGACAAATAAATCTTGTATATATATATATTTATGTTGTACAACATGATGTTTTGATATATGTATACACTGTAGAACAGCTAAATCAAGATAATTATTCATTACCTCACATACGTTTCTTTTTGTAGTGAGAACGTTTCAAATCTACTCTCATAGCGATTTTCAAGTATACAATACATTGTATTAATTACAGTCAGCATGTTTTACAATAGATCTCCTGAACTGAACTTATTCCTCCTGTCTAACTAAAATTTTGTATGCTTTGACCAACATTTCCCCAACCCGTAACGTTTGGTAACCTCTGTTCTCTCTGCTTCTATAAGTTTGATATACTTAGATTCCATATACAAGTGAGATGATGTAGTGTTTGCATTTCTGTGCCTGTTTTTTGTTGTTGTTGTTGTTTTGTTTTGTTTTTTGCTTACCCTAATGTTCCTTGGGTTCACCCATGTTTTCACAAACAGCATGACTTCCTTATTGTTAAAGGCTGAATAGTAGTGTGTTTCTTGAACAGAGAACACATGGTGACAGAATGGGTGTCCCCAGTAGGTGGCTGAATCAAGGCCTTGAAAATACTGGGTGCTTGTATAAACTTCAGTGTACCCTGGATATCTAGTGTTAGCTGTATATTTAGTATATCATAAGTATCTTGTGCCCAGGTGTCTTGTTTATTTCAGGCCTCATGAATATAGTTATCTCTTTGTCCTCCCATTTCTTAACCTATGTATGATATACTTATTAATTTCCGTGAATACATAACACATGACTTTCATACATCCACTTCCCATTCATTTTCTTGCCCTCTATAGAGGAAATAAATATTCTCAAATTATACAAAAAATGCATATTACACATGGCTTTCTTGGAGCCCTTTCTAGAGATTGTAGAACACTTCAAAACTTTAGGCGTATCAAAATCTGTTTCTAGCTTCCTTGAAAAGAGAAAAAGTGTCTACAGGTGACAAGGAAAATCCTGCAGATACCTGTATTCAAAGGAAGTCTGAAAAAGTCTGATTGGATAAAAAATAATGGAAAAAGCCATGTAAAAGTATCTTCAGTTCTGCTTTGCTTGGATGAGGCACCTTCCAGAGAAGTTAGCCGTTAAGGGGTGTGTGTGTGTGTGTGTGTGTGTGTGTGTGTGTGTGTGTGTGTGTGTAAGGGATATAGTCCTTATGACCTCTGCTTTTGGTTTGGCATTAGAGGGCGCTACTTCGCAGGAGACATCTGGTTGTGGGAAGCAGGGTGGCGAGGCTGGCGCTGAAGTCCCAGACTTGGTCTTCCCTGGCCGGGCTCCAGCACCGTCTGCTCCGCAAAGGCATCTATGCCGAGCGTGTCGGGGCCAGAGCGCAGGTGTACCTGGCGGCCGTGCTGGAGCACCTGACCGCCGAGATCCTGGAGCTGGCTGGCAACCCGGCCCGCGACAAGAAGACCCGCATCATCCTGCGCCACCTGTAGCTGGCAATTCGCAACGGCGAGGAGCTTAACAAGCTGCTGGGCGAAGTCACCATCGCGCAGGGCGGTGTCCTGCCCAACATTCAGGGCGTGCTTCTGCCCCAGAAGACCAAGAGCCACCACAAGGCCAAGGGCAAGTAACGTCCCCAGATAATAAAGCCCAGCAGAGCAGATGACCTACTTTTCGAGGGGAAAGATAAAGTAAAACCAAAAGCCAGCCACGAGTTCAAGTAAAAGCATAGGCAGATAATGCCCAAGAGTATTTCAATAAAGACTCTCCATTCCTTTCATTCATTACCCTGATACTCTCCACTTTGTTTTCTTTACCAATATTATGTCACATTGGTTTCCTGAAAGCTGAGTTTAGCACTGGATTTCAATGCAAGCTGTATTAGGTTGGTGCAAAAGTAATCGCGGTTTTTGCCATTATTTTAACGCGTGTGTGTGTGTGTGTGTAAGGGATATAGTCTTTATGACCTCTGCTTTTGGTTTGGCATTAGAGGGCACTACTTTGCAGGGGACATCTGGTTGTGGGAAGCCATTACTTTTAATGGCAAAAACCGCGATTACTTTTGCATCAACCTAATAATTTTGTGAAAGAGATTTTTATGTGGTATCCAGAAAAGCACTTATAAAACAGTTTTGTTTATGTGGGCTGTTTTATTTGCCATCAAGTTATAATGAATTTGTCAACTGATGATTAATTTCTTCAAGCCTAAGGGACATGCTTCAGTGCTTTTTATTTGGCATGTTTAAGATTGTATTTAGCCTTTAGGTATTTTACTATAGGGAGGTATGTATGTGCCAATTGGTTGAAGGTTTCACTCTGTGGGCTGTCAGCTTTCCCAAGAGGTCTCATTCCAGGGTGGTCAGCCAGGCTGATGTAAAAGAGGGTTACAGGCCAAAGGACGCTCCTGTAATGGCCTCTATCAGCCACATTTCTGCCAAAGCTGGACTCTGCAGAGTCCAGATCTGGAGAGTTCAGTAAGGTCTGTAACCTGTAGTTTTATGGAGGATACCCTAGGCTTCATTTCTAGATAAGCTTGTGTCCAAAGCATTGGTTTAGATTGATTTCCTTTTGCCTGATACTAACTCTAAGGGTAACAAAATCCTGTCTCTGGAATGGTTTTGCATCTGCTAGGAATGAACATTTGGTGCAATCTGATGGTTAGATGGTTTCATAAATATCTGTGCATATGGCAGATGTTAGTCTAAAATTTACTTTTATTAAACCTAACTTTAGATCACCTTCAGTTTCTTTGATGGCTACCATTGTCTAACAACTAGAAGCTTACGTCTGTTCCCAGACTGGACTGTGGAATAGAGTTCGACCCAGAGTAAAGAAAGAAGCATGCGTACAAAATACAACCTTTGACTTTGGAGTCCAGAGGAGAAATAGATGTAGCTGCCCAATAAACCCACAGGGTAATGAAAAGTGAAGCAATTACATGGTTGAACAATTATCTTCTAGGCCGTCCTTTTTGAAAGTCCAACCAAAAGCATTATGTCTGGGAATCAGAGACATTATCAATAGAAATAAAATACATAAAACGTGCAGTAAAGAGAAGAATTTTAACCCTTTTGGAGTATGACTGACCTAGAGTAAAAAACATACATTTTTAAAGTGTGCTGCAATACTAATATATAGGCTTATTATGTAAACATATGTGTTGCAGCATCAAAAGTTTCACAAAATAATCCTGACTCTTACTAAGTGGGATGCACTATGATCTGTTCCATTCTATTCAGGCCTCATCCATTTTGTTTAAAAAACCATAGTGGCTAAATTGATAAGAGGTGCTAAATTGATAAGAGTAATGACCTGTAGGTTGAAAATCACTGGGATGATGGGAGTGACCAATCAGACAACTTGGCACTGCACCCACAAGGCTGCAGCAATTGGTTCAAATGGTAATAAAGTACTCTGGGCTGGGCCAATAAGAGCCTCTCCTAGGTTTTGAACACAGCTGCTTTTTCTTCTCTTTCATGGATGTGATGAATGAGACTCCAAAACTGCCAACAGACTTGTCTGTTGCCTCTTGGAGTAGATTTAAGAGAAGGGAGAAAGTGCAAAAGAACAGCTGAAATAAGAGTTCGAAAGGTCTTCATTTATTTTGGGGCAGAGATTTAATTCCAGTCTCTGGTCCCTGGAACTGTGCTTGTTACAGCTGCTCATTCTTATATTCTGTGACCTACCTCAGTCTCCATATTTTCTTTTTCTCTTTCTTTCTCTTCCAAAGCCATTTCAGTTGGACTTCTATCACTTGTAAGCACAGGTGTCTGACAAATAGAAGCCACAACTGAGTACAATAAAAACTAAACTTTGCAATACAAAGGCCAATAACTAGGTTTGGCCCTTAATCCTCTCTTGTAACAACATTGACATGATCTTGCTCCTCATCCTGGTTTAGCACCAAGAGAAAAATAAGAGTCTGAGTGGGAGAGGGAGGAATCAAAAGGAACTGAGCCAAATGAAGAGCTTTTGGTGTAAATGTTGGAAGCTGAGAAAAGCCATGTCAAGCCGCAGCAAACTTCCCTTTATAAAAGAGGCAGAGGGAAAAAATAAAATAAAAAAGAGGAGAATAAGAGAGAAATTACCTTTTTCATTTTTCTCCAAGCTAAGACTTGCAATCTAGCTACACTTTAAGTGATTGATGTGGTCACTAGGGGCTAAGAAATAAAAATGTTTCAGATAAGAACATGGAGCTCCCAGATTCAAAATGCCAGCACCTCATACACCCATCCTGGCAGCACAACCAACATTCACCCTCATCTGCTAAGACAAGTTCTCAGAATCAGAGAGTTCATTAACCTGAACTTCAGTAGCAAATAACATTTAAGTTTTGGAAATGTATTCTTCTATTTGGCAATTCAACACCATCACTTGTAACAAAAACCAATAGACAAGTACAACTCAACATCCTCAAGACAGAGCACCAAAATTAACAGAAAAACTAGAACCCCTCTCCAAACTAGAAGAATGTTAGTACAAATATTTAACATAAATAAGTGAATAATATCAGAAATATATGCTGACATACTTAAAACAAAAATTAGATGTGTGAAAAAGAAGATTTTCTTAGAAATGACAAATATCCTTAGAATAAGGGAAAAAGGAAAGAAATAAGAAAGGAAGGGAAAGAGGAAGGAAAGAATAAGAAAAAAATGAAGCAGGGAAGAAGGAAGGAAAGGAGAGAAGGAGGGAAGGAGGGAGGAAGGAAGAAGGAAAGAAGGAAGGAAGGGAAGGAAGGTAGGCAGGTGATCTCAGGAATTTGGAAGAAAATTGATACAGGTGAAATTCACAGTAATACCAAGATACAAAAGGAAGAATAATGAGAGGTAAATTTTATAGGAAACTGATGTTGAAAGTTGGTTTCAATGTTTGCCTAACAGATGAAATAGTCTGGAGGGTAAGAGAATGGACACAACAGCCAGACTTTCTGGGTGGTTGGATTCCTGACTCCATAGCTTACTAGCAAGTTACTTAACCTCTCTGTAAACTGGCATAATAATAGTACCTACCATAGAAGTTTGCTATGAGAAGTAAAAGTGTTATTGTATGTAAAGTGCTTAGAATAGTGCTCAGCACATATTTAGTGTTAAATAGGCCTTATTACAAGGAGTCTCTGAAAAGGGGGTGAGGGGCAGAGTAGAAGAATGATTACAAAGAAAGAGATAATCACCATCTTTATTTGAGGATATATTTAGTAAATTAAATTATATGGAAAATTATTTTGGAATATTGGTTGGAATGGCATATGGATTAGTCTGGAGAGACGAGATTTTTACATTTTTGAATGTTCCTGTTCATAAAAATGTTATGTCTCTTTATTTAGTTCGACTTCAATACCTTACAATAAAGCTTTACAATTTTCTGCATAACGATCTTCTACAGCTTTTATTAGATTTATTCCTAGGTTTTATATCCTTTTGTTGCTGTTACATTCTTTTATTGCCATTGTGAATTGTATCTCTTTTTATAATATCTTTTTTTTTGTTTTGGGCTGGTAATTAAAATGCAGTCGGTCTTTGAATATCACTTTTCCATCTGTCAAATTTGCCAAACTCACATTAGTTAAGTAATTTATGTACAGATTTTTTTTGTTTTCTTATGTAGACACTCATATCATCTGTTAATAATCATAGTTTTACCTGTTTTCTAATTGCTTCACATTTCTTTCTTGTGTTATTGTGCTAGTTAGGCCTTCCAGTGAATAGATGTAGCAAACACCTCTTTTATGTATCTGATTGTAACAGGAAGATTCACCTTCGGAATGTTTGTTGTAGGTTTTACAGATGCTGTTTATTAAATACAGGGAATTTTATTTTATTCATTGTTTGTAGGGAATGCTATCCCTTTACATTTCTTTTTGGAATGCATATAGTAACAATATTTTTTGACTGATGGCTGACTGCCTCCAACTTTTTAATTAAATTATATTTGATTATTTTGAATGAATTTGATTTTTAATTGCTTTATTTCAATCATGAATATTAATCATGACATCTCAGAGGTGGTCATAGAAATAATAATGATAATGATAATTATGACAGATGACCTTCATTGATTGATTTTCTGTTATATGCAAAGTATGGTGGATGGTTTCATTTTGTTTCATGATTTATTCCTAATTTTTTTCAATGATCTCCAAGTGAGACTCAACAAAGTAAAATACATTTACTCTAAGTCCCAGGTAGTAGGTGAAGTTGTCTTGATATGAATTCAGCATGGTATAATTTTGTAACTTGTGCTGGTTAAAGAATGCAACACTTTCTCACTTGATAATTATGACATCCTTTATGCACTACAGATATCAATTTTGTTTACTATTCTATCTGAAAGCATATAACACCTCAGCCCATAAGCACTCCTGATTTTTTTGTGTGTATTCTCCTAGAGATTATACTTGTCACAATTGTTCTTTCTTCTTTTCCATAGCCATTGTCCTCAATATATGATTTTGCAGTTTTAGCTGGGCATTCCTGGTAAAATAGTTGCTGAAAGAAATGGCATCGAAACTGGAAAGTAGACTAGAAAGCAGACACGTGTAAGGAAAAAAGTAAAACGTGTTTTCAGTATGGCAATCTAGGACATAAGTTAATGCATTGTGTAGATAACAAAAAATGCACCATTTTGCTCAGCTGATAGAAGACAAAATAATAGAGATGGAGTGTTCCACTAGTGTTCTACATGGACTGCCAAGCCCATGACCAGATGATGTCAGCCTGATAACTACAGTGACCAGATTGACCCCATTTGTCATAGAGATGGTAAGGCAAAACAGGAGTCTGACTTGAACTTGGAGAAAAAAGGATTTGCCAGAACCATGAAGATGTAAGGTTCTGAGCAGATATAACATCACATATGGGTTCATTGTTTAGACCAGAGTGTGTGCGAAAAACCAGCCAAGCTCCAGTGAATGACCACTGCCATTTAGTCAAGTCTTCTGTTTTAAGACTTAGGCTCATTCAGTGTGTTTGCTTGACAGCTACCCCTGATTCATCAGAATCCCTGCTGGACATCGTGAGCTTTGAGGGAGGGTCTGACTCTTAAAGGTGCTTCCTCTCCCTGGACCCATCCTGGGCTTCCTCTAGGAAGACTAGAGACAGGTTTCCTATGATCACAACAGGATTGTGCACTGGACTCCTCTGAAATGTAACCCAGAATCAGAGCCTGCATCCTGCTGAGCTGTCATGTGACTGATTATTAACAACAATGTTCACAGTCTTATGAAACAAGTCTGAAGATAGCTTTTTTTTTTTTTTTGGTTGTTGTTTTGTTTTAGAGAGAGTCTTGCTGTGTCATCTAGGCTGGAGTGCACTGGCATGATCATAGCTCACTGTAACCTTGAACTCCTAGGCTCAAGGAATCCTCCTCATCAGCCTCCTGAGTAGTTAGGACTACAAATGCGTCCTCCATCTCCAGCCAATTTTCTAAAAAAAATTTGTAGAGAGGAGGTCTCACTGTTGCCCATGCTTGTCTCAAACTCCTGGCCTCAAGTAATCCTCTGGCCTTGGCCACCCAAAGCACTGGGATTACAGGTGTGAAGCACCACGCCTGGCTAAAGATAACTGTTAAAGGAGAAATGTGTACTCTATCTTTTCTGATGATCCCCATGGCTAAAACAAAGCAGTTTAAAAATAAATCTTATTCAAAAGGAAAATGTAAAATTCTTTTTTTAAAAGGGATGGATATTACAACCTAAGTCAAGGAAATATCTCAATTCATATTCAAGTGTTTAATCATAGAGGTGAAGAAAAGCTGAATTGTTATTCTTTCTACACAGAGACAACTTGGGTCTATTTCTACCAAGTCAAACCAAGTAGCATGTAAAGAACTCAGGAGCACTTTAAATGAAGTTAAACATTAAATTGCAAAACCAAGTAACATTTTCTGACTTGGATAATTCAGGGTCAGAAACATTTCCTGTGATATGTGAATCCCAAAGTTGATCATTGTTTATCCCAGGGTCCAGAGTCCTTCAGAAATGACTCAGGGAAAAATCTTTTACCTAGAAAGGTGAAATTGACACTACCCCCACACGATAACGGGCTTAAATTTTCCATACTTAAATTCTTAAAGTGCAGATGGAAGAAATCTGTTTTTTTCTTTTATGTTATAAAGAATATAATAAAACTTACCTGAAAGCATTGTGAGGATGACATGTAATAAATGCGCAGTAAATGGTAGCTCTGACTCCCCAGGACCCGGGTTCCTCCTTCTGAATTCTTGATCTATGATATATCCTGCCAGGCTCCCACTTCTCAGCCAGGGTGTTGAGAGGTAGTTTACTCACTCTCCTCTCACAATACAGTTCAAATAGGTATAAAGAGTCAAACTTAGAATCTAAAGGAGATCTCCTAAGGGCCATAAAGTAAGAAGGGATTTAAAGTCAAAGTGGTGAGTATGAGCTAAGGCCAGGAAAGCCATTAAAGCACAGAACAAGGTGTAAATTTCCATGGCTGACTCTAATGCTCATATAAAGAAAGGAGTCTGGATTATGAACCCAAGGCATTCAGAGAGCTGGAAATAAACTACAGAAAGCTAGGAGTCTGAAGGCTTTGCCTCATCTATGAGACAAGGACAAGCAGAACTTACACATTCTTGGAAAGCAGTGACAGTGCTTTTGACTTCCTGGGTGTTAGCGCAAGAGTTAACCACAAGAAATTGAAAGAGTTTGGCCTTCACTGTGCACATGTAGGTATGCCAAATTTATGCCACTTATTTTCCAAAGTGGTTATAGAATGGCCCATAAATACTACATGATAGCATGTGTGCAAATTTAGAAATAATACAAAGCATTATTACATATAGTTTGTGAATACTCATATAAATAGTAAGAATAGAAAAAAATGGAGAAATCATATTATATTTATGTCAGGCTTGTTTTGTTTGGTTTGGTTTGGTTTGCTGAGAAAAGGACAAGGACCCAGGGAAAGAGAAAGCAACAGAGTGAATGAAGTTCAAGTTTACCCATAATATTACAATTCACATATTTCAAAGAAGAAAAAAATTAACAAAATTTCAATTAAGGGGGAAAATCAAAAATAGCAAAGGAAAAAACACAAAAATACTGAACTCTTTAATTATAATTTATCTCTTTTTAACCTTTTCAAAAAAGACTAAAGACATTGAAGACACCACAAAGCAAAGCAAAATAGCTATATGCAAGTGTCTGAACGACAGGACACCTATGAGGTCCCGAGGAGACACTCTCAAGGAGAAGGTGGAGAAGCTTACATCAGCCAAAAAGCAGAAAGAACTGCAGAGGGGATTGGGCTGGATTTCCGAATGCTTCTTCAAAGCCTATTTGGCAAGAAGCCCTTCTGAGTCAACTTTGTAGTTTGATGACTTTTATTAATGATTAGCAACTTAAGCCCTAGGGTGGCAAAGAATCCTCATCTCTCTGCTCCAAAAAGTCCAAGGGAGCAAGCTTGGAGGAAACGCTGGGTTCAACTTGAAGCCCTTCCACAGACATTAAGTCGGTAAGTCACTTCTCTTGGTATTGAGATGAAGACCTCCAAAACTCTTTTCTGTATAGCAATGGACAATTTTTATATACTCCCCAACCCCAAGTTTCCTCATATGATAAAAATAAAAATGAAAAATGTAAAAATCCATATTAACAAGACTGACAAAAGTGAGGGAGAAGTGGCAGGAAGCTGAAGCTTTGTATCTGATCATCCATATGCTTTGAAACTAGCTAATGGAGACAGTAGCAGCTATGGAAGATAATTCCAAGAAATAGGCACTCTTGTGAGATGTTTAAAAGCAAAATTTTGCAGGTCAGACTGGCTTCTGAACAATATCATCTCTTTCATTTACCAACTGGGTGACCTGGAGGAAGAGGGTCAGTAATATCTCCATCTGGGATTGATGTAGACTGGCTGGTGCAGTAATTTATAAGAGTGGCAATAATAATTATTTCTATTATACCAATGGCTAGGGTGGCTCTGGTCCAAGAAAGCATCTGGAGAAATGCTGCATCAAGATCCGGTGAGTTGGTGTGAAATTTAACCAAACTAAAATGGCTAGGGATAGAAGAGGAAATGGAGAGATGAGGCAATGGGACAGTCACCAGAGTCAGCAGAAGATGGTAGGTGGGCTGAGGGCAGTGGGAAGGAGGGAATCAGGGAGTCCTCAAGGCCAGAATGGAGAAGGTGCAACGTTTTGTGGCAGCTGCAACTTCACAGATGTGTGGGAAGATGCTGTTAGAACACTCCCTGCCTTTAAACTAACCATCTCTACTGAAAGCTGATCCTCAGTGTGGTTCTCTATGAACACTGCTTTGGACCAGAAACTTCTCAGAGTGCAATATATAGTTTCTGACCCAGATAACCAGCATAGATTTTTAGTGGAAAATAAAGAGAGCTGTTAAAACAAAAGGAATTTACTTGAGTAAAGCCAAGGTGTAGACAGGCTATAAGACTGATTGGAAGGGCACATTTAAGAGAAGATAATGAGAGTGCATTTTCTATGTTGTGCTACTTGAGCCTGTTCTTGGCTCACCTGTGGGTGCCTTGGAATTTCCCTCTAGATTACTTCTCTTTCCTCTAGTTATAGCCCCAGGGTGTGGGAAGGGTCAGCAGAGCTTGAATTCAGCTTTTTAAGTCAGTGAAATGTTTTGAGGTTACCATGGCAGTAGGTGTCTGTCATGGTGAGGTGGGTAGACCAGACCTGCTGGCAGGAAAAGATGTGACATCCTGGTTCGCTTAGAGATAGTGTGTTGGTACAAGCTGTGTGCAGGTGGTAGACTGTCATGTGAAACCTTAGATAGCTTTAAAAAGTATTAATATTTTCAAAAGTCAGGAGACAAACGGGAAGATCGGTATGGAATCAGGGGACCTTGACCTGTCTGTGGAGACTGGAGATGATACTGATGAATAGAGGCAGTGGCAATGCAGATGTAGGGCTGGGTATGAAGGATGTCATCTTAGCAAGAGTACCCATGCTTTGCAGAAGAGGTCACATCATTGCAAAGGAAATCAGTGGGAAGTGAAGTCTGACTCATGTTTCAGGGTTTTCATGCCGGAAAAGCATTCATTATATATATAAATATATATATATGTATAAAAATATATATGTATAAAATATACATATATATAGTAATGAATGTAGTATACATACTACATATCTATTTCTATATGTTTATGTAAGTGTGTGTCTTTGTGTCTTTGTGGATATAGATATGTAGTGTGTATACATACAAACACACCCACACACACGGACACACACACTTAGATGAACATTGTTTGATAAATTTCTTAAGTCCAAGAAGTCCATAAAACAATAAATTAAGCCCAAATTTGCAGCCTTTGCCTTTTTTTTTTTTTTTTTTTTTGGTGTTAAAGCTCGTATTATGGCCAATTCCAAGCTACCATCATGACATTACTGAATTCAGAGTTGGGGAGAGATGTGCAATAGCACATCTTTATACAGTATTCCCACCATATAGATACAAGAGATGTAAAAAGCCTCAAGAGTGGAGCTTACAGTAAAATACCATGAAATAATTATGAAGTCATAAAGTTAAAATAATACCTTTAAAAATATAATTAATTGAACTCTAAATTCATATCATTTAATAGTTAATGGCTATGTTCAACAACTAGCTTGAAAAATTTCTAAAAACATTAATAATGAGCTCTTTTGGCCCCAAGTGAGTTGGTTCCAGTACATCATTGCCCTACTGTGCACTATTCTTTCTGAGAATAGTTTTAATTCCCTGCCTTAATTCAGGTTCTTCCATGCCTTTATCTATTTACATAATTTTTCCCTCTGATATAACTTACCATACTTGGATATGTCTGTTTGGTTGTTTCATTTCTCTTTTTAGGATCTTCATTTAACCTTAGAAACAAAAAGCCAACCATCCTTCCCATCAAGAAGTTATTGAATTTCTTGGATTGAGACAACAGTCAGATGCCACGTAGCCCTCATCTAAGTTATCTAAGGACGGGGAAACTAAGAACTTGTTCCAACATCAATAATTCAGAGAACCCAGAGTCTTTTTTTTATTTTTTAATTTTTTTTATTACACTTTAAGTTTTAGGGTACATGTGCACAATGTGCAGGTTTGTTACATATGTATACATGTGCCATGTTGGTGTGCTGCACCCATTAACTCGTCATTTAACATTAGGTATATCTCCTAATGCTATCCCTCCCCCGCCCCCACCCCACAACAGGCCCTGGTGTGTCATGTTCCCCTTCCTGTGTCCATGTGCTCTCATTGTTCAATTCCCACCTATGAGTGAGAACATGCGGTGTTTGGTTTTTTGTCCTTGCGATATTTTGCTGAGAATGATGGTTTCCAGCTTCATCCATGTCCCTACAAAGGACATGAACTCATCATTTTTTATGGCTGCATAGTATTCCATGGTGTATATGTGCCACATTTTCTTAATCCAGTCTGTCATTGTTGGACATTTGGGTTGGTTCCGAGTCTTTGCTATTGTGAATAGTGCCACAATAAACATACGTGTACGTGTGTCTTTATAGCAGCATGTTTTATAATCCTTTGGGTATATCCCCAGTAATGGGATGGCTGGGTCAAATGGTATTTCTAGTTCTAGATCCCTGAGGAATCTCCACACTGACTTCTACAATGGTTGAACTAGTTTACAGTCCCACCAACAGTGTAAAAGTGGAGAACCCAGAGTCTTAAGCCACCATTCTTGGCTGCTAACATGGGGTGTATTCAAACATGTGGGCATCATTTCTGAACTCAGACCCAATTGTTAAGAGACAACATTTTGATCTTCAAGTTTTACCTTCATTTTCCCTTCTGGATTACATATATGGTATCAGTTTTTCATGCTATGTGTCAGTTGAAAGCAGCTTCACAAACACAACTACCTGTTACTAAAATAAGAGGGTATAACTTTAACCAAACAGAACCTGTTTATGACAGAAATACAGTTCATTTCAGGCAGTCACGAGTCCATGTTGTAGGGGCCTCCACCAACTATCAGGTTCTCACTAAGCACTTCTTCCTTGACAGTGATTGATGATGCAACACCCAGTCTTTCTGTCATATAACCAAGTTCAAGAATGCAGAGGCTGATGTGCTGTGAAGAGGCCGTAGATCTGGGCAACTCCCATTGCTGCTTAATTCAGGATAATCTTGGAGTGGCTTCAGAATGGAAACCTGACATTTTAGAATGTTCCAATCCAAGCAGAGCCCCTAGTAGGCGGTATAAAGTCTCACAGCAATAGAGTCACATTAAATTCACCTCATAAAGGAGCAGGGGAGTGAGAATAAGTATCATTCAAGGGAGAAAAATTGCTAATGGAAACATCATATTCTTGTTTAGCATTGCCATGTAGCACAAAACAATGCAGGTTGACCCAGCTTTGTCATTTGGTAAAATATCTCCCAGGCAATCTTTGAATATAGAACCAGGGCAATTTCCCTAGAAACAGAAGACCTATTTTTAAAATGTCCTGGCCACACCATGGAATTAGAATGCCCAATGCCAAGATCTGAAGAGACATTAATACTACACTTATCATACGATCCAGGTATTCCACTTCTAAGTGTTTATCTGAGAGAAATGAAAGCACATGTCTATACAAAGACCTGTACATTAATGTTCACAGCAGCTTTATTTGTAATGTCAAAAAACTGCAAACAATGCAGGTTTTCATCAAAAGGTAAATAAATGGATAAACAAATTGTGATATAGCCATGGGGTGGAATATTACTCAGTAATTAGAAGGAATGAACTATTAATATGTACAACAACATGGATGGATTTTAAAATAATTATACTGAGTGAAATAAACCAGGAGAAAAGTGAGTACATACTTTATAATTCCTGATATGGTTTGGATGTGTCCCCACCCAGATCTCATCTTGAATTGTGGCCCACATAATACCCAAGTGTCAAAGGTGGGGCCAGGTGGAGATAATTGAATCATGGGGGAAGTTTCCCCCATACTGTTCTCATGGCAGTAAAGAAGTCTCATGAGTTCTGATAGTTTTATAAATGGGAGTTCCCCTGCACAAGCTCTCTTGCTTGCTGCCATGTAAGATGTATCTTTGCTCCTTCTTTGCTTTTTGCCATGAGTGTGAGGCCTCCGCAGCCGTGTGAAACTGTGAGTCCATTAAACCTCTTTTTCTTTATGAATTACCCAGCCTTGGGTATGTCCTTATGTCACTCCTGTCTTGGTGAAAACATACCTCTGAATAATAAAACTTTTATTATAAAGAGATACTAAGAAGTTATTCCTTAGTTTGCAACAAGGATATCAGGGCAGTTGTGGTTAAGTACTAGTGCTTAGACGTTTAAGAGGATTTAATTTATTAAGCTAACAAGTTTGGTTTATTACTGGTAGAAGCAGTTATATATTTTGAGACTTTTTCTTTAAGAGAATCATAAATTTAATAATATGAGCACTAAACAAAGCACAAATATTACAATTCTACACATAGTAACACATAAAACTCTCCTTAGGCATTGAAGATCCTAGTATTGTAATGTAGTAATGGTTCTTTTTAGTTCTCTTATATGCAAAAGGGTCACAACCTCCATGTTAGTTATTTCTAGAACTCTACAGACACATCATCAACCTATGGACAATAATAATATAAGATTTGAATGTTATCTTCTCACTATGCAAATTTGGTCCCCAATTATGAGTGACACACATATCAGTGATACTTACAGTGAGTCAAATGAGGAAGCAGTATGGGAGTTGTCAGGGGTAGTAGAAGCCAGGTTCTCAGGTGCAGGTAGAGGATTCCAGAGGAGCATAGCTCTGAGGTGACCCACTGCTATGGTAGCTCCAGTGATGATGACAATAAACTGTGTTATACAGCTTTTACTTACTGGGTGTCTGGCAGTGTTCTAGGCATGTGCAATCTGTTTAAGCCAACAGCAACTTTTTGATGAAGATGTTATTGTTATTAACAACAGATGAGGAAACTGAAACACACAAATGTGCTCCTAGTGGCACTTGGCACAGTAAATCATGAACCTGAGTTTGAACTTGGGAATGCTTAACTCCAAAGCCATTGCTCATAAACTGGCACACCGAGAGCACTCTAGATCCTAACAAATAAACAATTCCAAACCTTAGGTGCAGTATGCCTGCTGTGTTGAGCCAAGAGGGGATAATGAGCCTCCCTGTCTCCAACCAGATGGAATGGGCCAGCTTTTTTTTCCTTGGTGCCCTTGTTTAAATATTTCAACGGGGAGTCCCTTTCTCTCAACTGATGCATGTGAATTACATATCTCCCTGATAGGTGAAAACTGTTCACTAGGAGAGGAGAAACACAATGGCCACCAAGACAGAGTTGAGTCCCACAGCAAGGGAGAGCAAGAACGCACAAGATATGCAAGTGGATGAGACGCTGATCCCCAGGAAAGGTAAATTTGACCTCAACTACTTGGTTTTAGGATTTTACAGTGAATTCTTTTTGTCAACGTATTACTATAAAAATGAATTTGTGATTTTTAAGTTCTTTAATTCTTTTTACAAATCCAGTGAAATTAACATATTTTGCAAATATGAAGGAAATAAAAATTACTAAAAAGAAGTGTTTTATTTTTGACAGTTATCTTTCAATCTGTATCTATCCAATCTTTACATTCTTGATAATTGCTACTGAATTGTCTACACATAGTATTGTGTGTCCTGCTTTTGATTGCATGTAATATTTTAAATGTAACTGTATTGCTTAATTTAAAAAAGTAAAAAAGCTAATTATAGATACTTCAAAAAACAAGAAATAAAAAGATTGTCATAAGCTTAATTCAATGACTATAATTTAATTTTATTGCCTTTATTTTGTATGCATATTTTGAATAGTTCTATACTTTATGTATTGTGTTGTATATTTTCTAACTTGACAGCATATAGTTTTCTATATTGCTTTATTAGATTCACAAAGTGTGAATATCTTTGTGAATCTCATAAAGCAATATGGATTCTTAAAGGATACACATTATATTCCAACATATCCAATAGATGAAGTATTTTTTAGCTGAAAAATCTTCTTGTGACTGGATATTTAATTTGTAGGGTTTTCTTTTGTTACTCGGCTATTATATCTATATATGAACTATATATGTTACTTAGGTTATTAGATGTTTATGAACTATGTATGTAAGTTATTATATATGATGATAAATGAATATTATTTAACATGACACTAGTCCACATTGGAATTATTTCTTCAGGGTTTATTCCTAAGAAATGAAAATTGTGAGGCAAAGAGTTTACGTATTTCATTTCCTTTGTTCACTACAGAGGCGTTAGTTTTTAATCCAAACAAAAATGAAAACACAGGGAGGATTTTGAGCAGAAGAGGAGGTGATTTTATTTATGGTATGGTGAGAATACTCCAACTGCTGTGTTGAGAATAGATTAGAAGCAAGGAACCAAGCTGAAGGTTACTGCAGAAATTCAGGCAGGAGATATTGGTAACTAGAACCACATGGAATTAGCTCTTAGCCAAAAAATAACAGTGGCCCTTGTGAGAAGTTGTTGGATTCTATACACATTTTGAATATGAAGACAATAGTACATTCCAGATCAAGGATTGCAAAGTGTTTGGAAGAATGAGATTTCTATCAACTGAGCTGGGAAAGACTCTGGGTAGAAGTTTTGAGGTGGTAGGGCTCAAGAGTTTGGTTTTGGACCTATTCAGTTTGATCTGTTAATCAGTTGATCAATTGAGTTTTAGTGGAACAAAAATAATGATGTATCAATGGTGTCTTCAGTTTGACAAAATGCAGTATTATTGTATTATATCTATGCTTTATTTTAATTTAAAACATGCTATTGCACCAATAGTATTTTCCACTTATGTAACCAATTATCTTAGCAGTACTAATTACATGATCTAGTTTTCTTCCATTAATTGCCACAACACCATTTACACACTGCATGATTCTTTTGGATGTTTTTCTATTGTTCCTTAGATTTTTCTGAGTATTCTTATTCTTCAATACAATAATGTCTTAACATTTTAGTCTCATGATAAATTTTGTAATGCAAATATTTTTCAATACTTACCTCCCAAAATTCTTGTATAGTCATTCAACTAGGCTTTATTATTTTTTGCCAACTGTACTCATTTTCTATTTCTGCATGCATATTACCATAAACATAGTAGTCTGAAACAACATACATTTATTATGTTACAGTTTCTGTGGCTCAGAGCTCCAGGCACAGTTTGGCTGAACTGGTTCTTCTTCTCTGCTTCTCTGGGTCTCACAAGGCTACAATTGATTGGTTGATTAAGTTGCATTCTCACCTGCAGTATAGACTAGGGAAGAGCCCACTTCCAGGCTTATTCAGGTTGTTGGAAAAATTCATTTTCTTATACCTGTATGACTGAGGGCTCTGGCTGTTTGCTAGATTTTGGCTGAAGGCCATTCTCAGGTCTTAGAGGATGTTTGTGGTTCCTTATCATGTTAGGTTCTCCAACTTCCTGCTTACTTCATCAAGCCCACATGAAGAGTGTTTATCTTTAGCCTTCTAAGATGGAGTCTTATATAACATAATGTAATCATGGTAGTGACGTCCCATCACCTTTGCCGTATTCTGTTGGATACAAGCAAGTGAAAGGTCCTGGCCCCACACAAGGGAAGGGAATTAGATAAAAGTGAGGATACCATGAGGTGGTAATCACTGGGGCCACCTTAAGGTCTGTCTGTCACATCAAATTAAGAAATAAGCTTCCTGGATTCTGAGTACAGTAGTACTGAATTCATTAATATAACCTCTCACATTCAGAAACCTATGATTTCATGGTGTCAGTGCCCTCTTCCAGTAGTTAAATAGAATACCCTCAGGTGCTTCTTAATTTACACTTTCTCACATGCATACAGACCCACACATTCTTGTATAGCTAGGGGTGATCACAAAAAATTTAACAGACAGCACATCACTGGCACCAATCTGTTAGAGTAGGCACAACTGGTATAGTTCATTCAGAATGGACACAGGACACAAATAACTTTTAAGGACACAAATAGTGGCCTGTAGGAAACACTTAACATCTGGCGAGCACCAGACTAATCCTTTTAAATACACTCTCTAGTTAATCTTTCAACATTCTCATGAGGCAAATGTTCAACCTCCTCATTTGTAAGCCATTAGTCTCTTGGTTTGCTGATACCCTTTTTGGTAGCTTTTGACACCTGGGATCCCAAGGGAACTTGGGAAAATCAGAGGCCACAAGAACTCACAAATTATTAGTTGACTTGATTGGTAGAGGAAGTCACCACCAGTGGCGAATCAGATTGAAAAAAACCCTTACAAAGATATTATGTTTCAGTTCATTCACTACAAAGACTTGTACTTCATCAATAGAAGATAGCATAGCCATAAGGGGAATCCTCCTTTATTAATCTCAAGGCACCTCTTTATCCCACATCACAGAGCCACATAAACCCTACAGCTGGGTGCATGTGGATTGTATTAATCACAGAAGTATTCTCATGGAATCATCTTGGACAAAACAGAAGCCACCATATATATGTGCTACAGTAGTTAAGAGCATAGACATGTGAGCTACATTGTGAGCTGGTCTCTCTGTGCCTGTGTTTCTTCGTCTGTAAAATAGTAGTAATAGCTGCCTCATAGTGTTATTGTGAGGATTTGACATCATGTTACATGACCTATCACGGACATTTGAAGTACCTACTGACTTCCTCTTCCCTGAAACTCTTGTCCCCTTGGCTTCCAGGACACTGCACTCTCCTGGTTTTCTTCTTATCCCACCACCCATTCCTTTTCACTTTCCTTTGTTTGTTCCTCCCCCATCTATTCAACCTCCAAACACTGGAGAGCCCCAGAGTTAGTCTTTGGATCTCTTCTCTATTTATTTCAATTTCCCAAGTTTTATGGCTTTAAGTATCTTCTGTAGGTTATTAACTCCCAATGTTATGCCTCAACTCCTACTTCTCTTCTAAACTTAAGAACTGTATATCCAACATGCTCAACATCTTCTCTTTGGTGCCTAAGAGGCATCTCTGTTTTAACAAGTCCAGTAGTAAGCTCTTGACCACCCTACCTTTCAAACCTGCTCCTTCCAAAGAACTTTCTTCCTAGGAAAGTAGAACTTCATTCTTCTTGTTGTTTAGAACAAGAACCTCTCAAACTCCCCTTCTCCTTGCCTTCCACCCACCTGTAAAACTGAAACTCTTATTTGGTGTTTTTTCCACGCTGGGATTAATCTGGGGTCTGACCACATCTTAGCTACTGCCATGACCCTAATCCAAGATAGCTTCACTTCTCTTCTGAATTATTGCAATAGCTTCCTAACTGCACTTCCTCCCTATCGTTTTGTTCTCATTTCTGCAGCCAAAGAGATCCTTTCAAAATGTAAGTCATATCATGTCCCCCTTCTGCTGAAAACCCTCCAGTGGCCCCCATCCCACTCAAAGTAAAAGCCAAAGTACCTGCAATGGCCCACATGTCTTGAACAATTCAGGCCCCATGATCTAGCTTTCCTGACATCTCTTCTTGTACCCCTGGCTCACTCCATTCTGTCATAATCCCCTCTTTTTGATTCTTTGAACATACCAGGCGCTCTCCAACCAGCTCCAGGGGTGTTCCCTCTACTTGGTATGTTCTTTCCCCAGAGGTCAGCATGACAACCTCTCTGGTATGTCATTGGGACTTCCTCCTTTCTTGCTTTATTTTCTCTACAGCATTTATCACCTTCTAATACATTATTTGATTTACTGTTTGTGTTTCATATTTTGTGCTTCTCTCTGGAATGTGAGGTCCCCAAACACAGGGCTATTTGTGTGCTATGTTTGCTGCTACACTTCTAGGGCCCAATATTGGAGGTGATTGATAAGTGTTTTGTTCGATGATTGATTGAAGATGTCAAATCTGGACTGGAGGACGTGGCCTAGAAGAGTGGTCAATCCAGCTCCCTGCTATTTCTCCTGCATTGAATAGATTTATCCACCCAAGCATAGGGTGAACTGGACAATCCCAGGCTTGCTCTGCTAAAGTAGCTACATGGTAGGAGAGTAGACAGCTTCCAGGCAGTTGGAGAAGATACAGAGCTACACATGCTCAATTTATTTACCCAATCTCATTGATTGAAGTCCCTTTTCTTCCCACGCAGAAAAAAGAGAAAGGGTACACATGCTCCATTTATTTACCCAATCTCATTGATCTAAGTCCCCTTTCTTCCCACACAGAAAAAAGTGAAAGGGTTGGAGAGAGTTCCAAAGAGCTGCTCTGCCTGAAGTCCTTGTGTAATAAATCTGAGCCCAGATAAATACAGCTTCTTGGCTCATACATTTTATATTTTATTTGCTCTTCAAATTAGACTGTTAGCTGTGTTCTGCCAGGATACCTTCTACTCACTTAATATAATGTTGCAAGACTTTTTAAGAAGTTGAGTAGAGACCTAACCTTTGAAACTTTTATACCATTCAATCTCATCTGATATTTTTCCCAGATTTTAACTTCTGAAGAGTTCTTTAATTTCAACCACAAATGCTGATTTCCCTATGTTTTACTACATTTTTTGGACAATTTAGCCAGGATCTGGAAAAGGGAGAATGAGATTTCTGCGTTTTAGTTGCCATCTTTCCTGGCTGTACAAATACACATTATTTGAATGCTGTGCTCATTTCTTTTTCCACTATTTTTCGCTTGATTTTTTCATAGTTTGTGGGTGTCAATTTCTCTAATGAGAGAATCTTCATTGGAGTTTAATCTCAAAATTTAAATGAAAGTATATCTTCAATACTTGAAGATGTGAATGGAATACATCTATACCAATGGACAACTCTCTTCAAAGTGTAACTTACATTTCATTTACATACATAAAATTTATACATATTATACATAATATATAGTGCATTATATATAACAATACATGTCACATATAAATTATATGCTATACATGTATATATAATTATACATGCATAATTATATGTATATGTAATATATTATAAATATATACAACGTATATGTAATATATTATATATATTATATGTAATATATTATATGTAATATATATTATATGTAATATATATTATATGTAATAATATGTATGTAATTATATGTAATAATATATACATATATTATATGTAATAATATATATATTATATGTAATATATATTATATGTAATATATTATAAATTATATGTAGCTATTTAAATATGTGCACATATTCATATGTATATATTTTCTTTTCATATGTATGTGTTACATATACACACACACACATATGTATATGCATTTTCTTGTGAGTAATTTCATCAACTGTAGAACACAATGACCTGGGAATGGTAGATACAAAATTCTAGGATGAACAGAATCCCCGAGATCAAGTTAGGCTCTACAAAGCTGTGGTATAAAACGTCCTTTAGCTCAACTCAGTGATCTCCTTTTGTATCTTCCTTTCATAAAGCCAACAGAAGTGTCATTTAAGTAATGATTTAAATCGTTAAGTGATCAGGTACTTTTTAAATCATATCTTGTGAAAAACTAATGTTAGCTCAATTTTAAAAAACACTAATATGATGTCATAATATTTCCAGTTCCAAGTTTATGTTCTGCTCGCTATGGAATAGCCCTCGTCTTACATTTCTGCAATTTCACAATGATAGCACAAAATGTCATCATGAACATCACCATGGTAGCCATGGTCAACAGCACAAGCCCTCAATCCCAGCTCAATGACTCCTCTGAGGGGCTGCCTGTTGACTCATTTGGTGGCCTAAGTAAAGCCCCAAAGAGTCTTCCTGCAAAGGTAAGCAACATAAGATATAAATTTGTGCTTTTCTTTTTGCTGTTTGTTTGCTTGGATATTTATTTTTCTAGAGTATGTATGTTTAAAAACTTTAATGGAGAAAATAGTGATTTGAAAGCAAGCAAAAGGTCTAAAGAAGCTTTCTAGGGTATGTAAGAACCTTTTTGTGTAAGGTTTACTACAGCATTCTCTGTTTCTCTAAGGCTCCTGTGTATGACTGGTCTCCTCAAATCCAAGGCATCATCTTTGGTGCTGTTGGCTATGGTGGCATACTGACAATGGCTCCCAGTGGATACCTGGCTGGAAGAGTAGGAACAAAGCGAGTGGTTGGCATTTCTTTGTTTGCAACTTCATTTCTCACTCTATGCATCCCTCTGGCCGCTGACTTTGGAATAGTCTTGCTCATTGTAACTCGAATAGTCCAGGGCCTAAGCCAGGTACCCAATATTTTATAAATCTGAGTTGGATATGAATTTCTACATGGCACCACACATTAAGAACTCTAATCATTTTAATTTCAGTCCTCAATACTTGGGGGTCAGTTTGCAATTTGGGAAAAGTGGGGCCCTCCACATGAACGAAGCAGACTCTGCAGCATTGCTTTATCAGGTAAGGACATGTAATCCAAATGGGTACACTACAATCCAACATTCTCCCACTGGGTTCCTTGACAACTTTTCATTGCATGGTTCCTCATCATCTGCCCAATGTCAGTGAAGTATTTTTAAATTAAAAAGACTGGTCCTTTATCTATGACATGACTTTCAGTTATTTTCCCTAGGATGTCATTTGTGCCATGACTTTGCCTTTACTATGACTTGGAGCATTTAAAAAGTACTTTTATGTGTTCAAATTGATCATTTTCATGGCATCTGGATTTTGAGTCATAGATGGAAAGCTTATAAAAAAAACTCCACCCATGTTTTTTTTTCTTCAGTTTATATGGTTTTATCTTTATATATTAATTCCTGACATTTGGGAGTTTACTATTATTCAGTGGAAGGTCAAGATTCAACTTAATCTTCTTTGGAGTTGCTCTCAGTTGTCCTGAGAACTTCTTGCTGACAATGATCTGCCTGGACACTGTGCTCTGAATGAATATTCTGGAGGAAGAAGTCTAAGTTATACTGGGGAAGTGTGGAAAATGGACAGTGTATGGTTAAGAAACAGGAGACTGCTAAAGTGGGTGCTGGGTGAGAAACAAAAGGGTAACTCTCCAGGTAATTTATGAGTACCAAGAAGCCAGGGACCCTTCAAGTCCAGAAAATAAGCTACACACACACCCTGACAGCACACTCTAAAGCCCTCACAATTCTGGAAGATTAGTCTCTGCCATTTAGAACTTGGACTCAGAAAATTCACTTTGTTTATCACACTGAGGGATTATCTCAGAATACAGCACAAGAAAATCAGGAGATGGAAAGCATGAAAGAAAAGTTAAAAGACTTGGACTGAAGACACTGACCTTATGGAAAGTAGCAACTCCCTTTCCTCTCACTTCTGAGTATATAGAGACTGAACAACCAGAATAGGTAAAATGACAGTATCTAGAGGAATCTCAGTAGCCTACAAAGGGTGCAGGTTCCAGAAGTTTTCTCATCTTCGGTGTTGAAGGGCTGTTTCAGAGGCTCCAGGCAGGTGATCCTTTCTGGCCTCCAAACCTAGTTTAGAGAGCATAGAGCCCATGATTGTCTGAAGACACCCAACAGAAAGCCACTGGAGAATCCCATCAGCAGGTGGAGTGAGCTGAACCTGCCTGCTTTCCTCAGTAGATCTTATAGAAATCACCATTTCTGATGATCCTGGGGCTCCTCTGCCGACTGTACTGGTGGATGGAATTGCTCAGCTCATAAGGTTGGCATAGGACTACCCCAGAAGGCACCTGCCTTTAGTGGAAGGGCTCAAGCATTGCCAGCCTCTAGGACACGGTGTACTGTATCTTCTAAGGGAGCCTAGAAAGGTGCATCTATTGTAGATAGGAAACTTCGCAGCCACTTAAGGAGCTTAGTAACTTAAGGGACTGAGCAGACCAAACAGAACTGGTAGTTCATATTTAAGGCAGGTTTAATAGTTGATAAGAAAAATTAACCCAAACACCTTTAATCTAAAAATAATGCAATATCATACAGCAGTGAAAATGAAGAAACTGTAGCTGCATGAAACAACATAGATTAATCTTAGAAACACAAATGTTGTATGAATAAAGCACATCTATCATGAAGGAAAATGCCTTGATACTTTGGTAGCCTAAGGTACACTACCAGACAAGCTATCCCAGAGGTCATAGAACAGATAGGCTCACAGACCACATTAGGTGCTGTAATTGCACAGTTACAGTCAATTTAAAACACAGGGTAAAAAGTAAGGGGGAGGAGTGGAAATGGGGTATGTTAACCCATGTGAGATAGAGTACAAGCAGGTAGAAGGATTGCATGACCTGAATCAAGTGTGCAAAATGTTCAAGTGTTCAAACATCCTTTCTCTGTCTTTCTGCTGCACCAGCCTTACCACTGATGGTGTGGTTCTGAGAACCAGAGTTGAGGTTCAAACAGGGGTGTCCAGAGGAAAGGCATCAGGGCCAATGACATGCACTTGCTGAATGGGAAAAACACAAGGATGAGTGCTGCTGGCCACAGCTCCATTCCCTAAAGAACTAACTAACTGCCATGGCTTTGTGTTTCTTGAGCACATGGAGACAGAATGGGTATCTCCAGTGGGTGCTGAATTAGGCCCAGACAAATATTGAGTCAGCAGTGCTGTGTTGTTAAACAGACTTTTTAGGGGGGAAAATAAGCTCATTTATAGTATTTATCAGTTTCTGTGCTCTAAACACTCCCACCATAGCTGATTTCAAGATTCAGTCAAGTCACTGAATGCAGAGTTGGGAAGAGATGGCCACATTTGAATTTCACAAGCTTCAGTGCTTCCCTGATTGAGTGCCTCTAAACCTCCATGAATGTTCAGAGACTCATGTTTAAAATTATTGCCTGACTAACATTATTTGTCTCTTAGTCTTCATATCCTTTTATATCTATGTTCAAAGATAAACATGGTATTCTTAGTAAATTACTTATCTTTAATTTACATAGTTTATGAATCTCATCTATCCATATCTCTCAAATTACTGACTTTGTTATAATCAATACCCAACACATCTTATGATATTTGACTAATGTCTTATAAGGTGAATTTATTTATTTTCTAAGGTAGAAATGAATATTCTCATATAATACAGCAAACACATTACAGTGTCTTAGAAAAGGACATCCAGGATGATACAACTTTAATGAAGCCCAAAACATAAAAACAAAACAAATACACTTTAGATATGAACATATATATGATACAGCTCACACACAGGTTGATACATGTGATATCAATCTATGATAGATGTGAATGCATGTATATGTATTTGTGTGTGTATATTTGAGCATTAAATAAGCCAATGTAAATCAACTATTAGCCATGAACTGTTAGGCATCTGAATGGAGATTGGTTTATAATTTGGAATTCGGTAGCGACATGAGAAAAAACAGGACATACTGAAAATTCCTCAGTATTTCAATAGGAATGGTATTTAAAGCCCTGGTCCTGGACAAGACCACCTAGAGAAAGAACATAGATGGAGAAGAGGAGAAAATCAAGGGAATAGCCGTGAGGACTTCCAGCATTCAGGACTTAGACAGAAGAGAATGACAGGCCAGCAAATGTTCTGAGAAGCTTCCCATGAGGCAGTGGGAAAACAAGGTAGGTGTGTGTGACAGATGCCTCAAGACAACAGTCAGTCAGAGGCCAACTGTACCACATGCTGCTGGGGTTGAGCAAGTGGCCACAAGTCCAGCAGGGTGGAAGTCACAAAACACCTGAACAAGAACCGTGTCAGTGTTTTGAGAGTGAAAATGGAGGTGTGTTGGGAGTTGGCTGAGGAAAGAACAAGAAGAAAGAGAATGGAGGCAGTTAGCACAGCCTTTTGGGAAGTTTTGCCTTGAAGAGAGGCACAGAAATGTCAAAGTGCATGGAGGGGGTTCTGAAGGGTTTGTTTTGTTTTGTTTTGTTTTTATCATGAGCCACAGGAAGCTATATTTGCAGCTACTCAGGAAGTTGAGTCATGAGAATCGCTTGAACCCAGGAGGCAGAGGTTGCAGTGAGCCAAGATCATGCCACTGCACTCCAGCCTGGGCAACAGAATGAGACTCCATCCCCTCCAAAAAAAGTTCACGAATAACATATGCTTGTGTACTCAGAAATTATGGGAAACATTCAAGAGTTGAGGAGGGAAGTGAGGATGCAGAGAGAGAATACATACTCTTAGGAGTCCAAACCTGGGATAGATTGGAGGAGATGGGGTCCAGAGGACAAGAAGGGACCTGGCTTTGGATGGATGCAATGCAGGAACCTGCCCCCCATTATAGTCAAAGCAAAGGCAGAGAGTTCAAGGAAAAGATGCAAATTTGGTGGACTTAGTGGTAGAAAAAGATGCTGTTTTCCATCTCCATGTATCTGTGGCCTGGGGTCAGGCAGTCTCATTTCCAACACTACCTTCCCCTGTTATTAACAATGTGAACTTTGGCAAGTTATTTAATTTTTCTCTCTATTTACTCAATTATAAATCTGACTACTAGGGCTTAAATGAGGCAACACAAGTAAATAAGTGACTTTTTTTCTTTTTTTTTTTTTACGTTATGTGGTGGGAAAAGATCTTCTAAACAAAAGAGTAAACGTAGAGGTCATTATAGAGGAGAATGAGAGATCTGGCTCCGTAAAAGCTTACAGCTGAATTACAAAACACAACATAAAAAAGTTAAAGATGGGAGGATAATTGCAGCCAGCATACAGACAAAGGATCATTCCCAATACATAAAGATTCTGTAAATTAAGGCAAAATTAAA
Organism: Gorilla gorilla gorilla; assembly: GCF_029281585.2. Classification (NCBI taxonomy): domain Eukaryota; kingdom Metazoa; phylum Chordata; class Mammalia; order Primates; family Hominidae; genus Gorilla; species Gorilla gorilla. Next base: position 43,543,376 of record NC_073229.2, on the reverse strand, counting down.
CAAGCAAAAGAAACAAAGATAAAAAGATTATGAACAGACAGTTCACAGAAGAAATAAAAAGTAATAGTTAAAGATAGAAAAACATGTGCAACTTTACTATGAAAAAGGAAACTAAAATGGGATACTCTTTATTATTTACTCTACTTTTTTTTTTTTTTGAGATAAGGTCTCCCTTCGCCACCCAGGCTACAGTGCAGTGGCATGATCTCAGCTCACTGCAGCCTTGAACTCCTAGGCTCTAGTGATGCTCCTGCCTCAGATTCCTGAATAGCTGAAACTACAGTCAGGCACCACCATGTCTGGATAATGTTTTACTTTTTGTTTTTTGTAGACACAGGATATTACTCATTGCCCAGGCTGGACTTGAATTCCTGGCCTCAACTGATCTTCCCACCTCGGCCTCCCAAAGTGCTGGGATTACAGGCATCAGCCACCACCCCTAGCTCTCTTTTTCGCTTTTTCATTAATATTGGAAAGGTAATTTTTTTTTTTTTTTTTTTTTTTTTGAGACAGAGTCTCACTCTGTCGCCCAGGCTGGAGTGCAGTGGCACAATCTCGGCTCACTGCAACCTCCGCCTCCTGGGTTCAAGCAATTCTCCTGCGTCAGCCTCCACAGTAGCTGGGATTACAGGCGCCCCCGACAAAGCCCAGCTAATATTTTGTATTTTTAATAGAGGCAGGATTTCACCATGTTGGCCAGGCTGGTCTCGAACTCCTAACCTCATGATTCGCCTGCCTCGGCCTTCCAAAGTGCTGGGATTACAAGCGTGAGCCACTGCGCCCGGCCGGAAAGGCAACTTTTAAAAACTTTGAGGGGCTGGGCATGGTGGCTTATGCCTGTAATCCAGTGCTTTGGGAGGCCAAGATGGAAGGATCACTTGAGGCCAGGAGTTCAAGGCCAGCCTGGGCAACACAGCAAGATTCCCATCTCTATAAAGAATTTTTTTAAGTTAGCCAAGTGTGGTGGCATGCACCCGTCATTCTATTTCTTCGGAGGTTGAGGTGGAAGGATTGCTTGAGCCTAGGAGTTTGAGATTACAGTAAACTGTGATTGCACCATTGTAATAAATCTCCAGCCTGAGTGACAGAGCAAGACTCTGTCTCAAACAACAAAAAAAGAAACAACAACAAGAAAAAACCTTTGAGGATATTAAATGCTGTCAAAGAGACGAGAAAAAAAAACCCAATATTTTTGGCAATTTAATTTGGTACTACACACTTCTAATAAGGTACTTTGTCAGTATTTACCAAAATTTAAAATGCACGTAGCCTTTGATCTAGACTTTGACCTAGCAAGTCCACTTCTGCTATTCTATTGTGCAGAAATAAATTATGTCTGTGTTCAGAGTAACTGCGTAGACTCTAGAATGACATAAAAACGCTTACAAGACTAATTGTTGAATAAAAAGTGAAGTCACAAAACAATAGAAACATTATGATCCTGTTTACTTAAAAATGATAATACCTATACACATATATAGTATTTGATGGCTTAATATTAATGTTCATCTGGAAAATAAAAAAACACAATCACCTAGAAATGCTTGAAAAAGTAATAAAAAGGGAACATGCCCTACCATATTAGAACATTCTGAAAAGCTATAAAAGTTAAAATATTTATTAGCAAATTTATAGAAAAATCTAGCTTTCTGTCTACATATTATGTAATGCATTTACCAAGAGGATGACTATGTGTAGATATATATTATTTATGTGTGCAGAAAAGAAAAGGTATGCAATTATATATTATATAACACATTGTTACTAATGGTTAATTTTAGAGAAACGAGTGAGAATGGCTAGGAAGGCACATGAGGGGAACTTTGGCTCCTTGTAGTAGTTTACTTTTACAATAAGCATATATAACTTGTGTAATTAAAAGAACATGAGAGGAAGTATGACAGTCATCTGCTATGTTATAGGGAGCTACCAGAAAAATGTGCTCTCAGGAGAACATATGAAATTATATGTTCTTAAATCATAAATTTGAAGTTTGTGCATTCTAATATGCTCGTCTCCTTATGGTTTAAAGCTACTGCTCTATAATATGTCATCTATCAATCTGTATGTGTTTGCCAGGTAGAAGTCTAGAGTCCCACAGCTTACTTTCTCTCTCTTTGCAGGAATGTTACTGGGATGCTTTACTGCCATCCTCATAGGTGGCTTCATTAGTGAAACCCTTGGGTGGCCCTTTGTCTTCTATATCTTTGGTAAGCTACTATCTCCCAGTTCCCAGAGTTTCATATGCAGAAAGATTCTCCTCAGTAAGTATATTTTGTGTATAGTTTTCCAAAGGAAATGAGTCAAGACAGATAAATCCTAGAAAACAAAATATCTTAATCTAAGGGAATAATTAGTCAATGCCATAAAAAAATTTGGAAGTTCTCCTGCCTATTATAAAGTGCTATTAACCCACCATATTGTGTTATTATCACAGGGTAATCAGTCATACTCTGCTGCCATTGAAGGCAGTAGGGGATAGGCTTGCAGGTCAGTGGTAAGACACGGAAGGAAGAAATCCAGAGAGGTAGGTGCTGCTGTGGGTTTTGTCTCAGAGTAAGCACAGGAGCAAGGCATCCTGAGTAAGGCTCAAGCTTCTTAGAGAGGACAAAACACGAAACACCAAGGGGTTGAATTTTGCCAACCTCCGCATTTGTCCCAAAGCCTTCCATTTAGTTATTAGAAATCGAGAAAGAACTGCTCCCTCCATAACTTCCACTTTAGCAGCTTTTACATTCTACTTTCAAACCTTTCATTAGTTTGCATTCATTTGTTTATACATTTAACTCCCCTTCTGGACAGTGAGCTCTTTGAGGGCAGAGATAGAGTCCTGTTGGTTCTTGGGACTGTACAGAGTCCAGGGAACAAAGATGTTAGTTACCATGGAAACATTAATCAAGAGAAAACTGGGGGGATATATTAATGTCAGATAAGAATGGCTTCAGAACAAGGAATATTACCAATTCGCAAGAAGACATAACAATCTGAAATGTATATGCACCTAATGACAGAACTTCAAAATACATGAAGCAAAAACTGATAGAAGAGTAAGGAGAAATCAACAAATCCACAATTAAAGATGGAGGCCTCAATATTCTTCTCTTAATAATCAATAGAATAAGAACACAGATTAAGTACATTTTATTCAACAACAGTAGAGTACTTATTTTCAAGTGTGCTTCAAACATTCACCAGGATAGACAATTTATGGCCTGCAAAAATAAGATGGAACAAATTTAAATGAGTTGAAAATAATAGAAAATATGTTCTTTGAACATAATAAAATTAAACTAGAAATGAGTGACAGAAAAGCCTCTGGAAATACCCTAAATATTTAAAAACTTAGCAACATACTTCCAATGAGTTAAAGAAAAAGACACGAGGGAAAGTTTTTAATCAAATTGAATGAAAATGAAAATCAATATATCAAATTTTGTAGGATGTAATTAAAACAATGCTTAGAGAGAAACTTTTAACATTAAATGCTTATATTAGAAAAGATGGTTCTCAAATTAATGATCTAAGCTTATGCCTTAAAATACCTAGAAAAAGATGATTTAAGTAAATCTAAATCAAACTGAAGGAAGAAAATAACAAAAATACATGCAGAAGGCCGGGTGTGGTGGCTCACGCCTGTAATCCCAGCACTTTGGGAGGCCAAGGTGGGCGGATCAGGAGATCGAGACCATCCTGGCTAACACGGTGAAACCCCTTCTCTACTAAAAATACAAAAAAATTAGCCAGGCTTGGTGGCGGGCACCTGTAGTCCCAGCTACTCGGGAGGCTGAGGCGGGAGAATGGCGTGAACCTGGGAGGCGGAGCTTGCAGTGAGCCGAGATCGCACCACTGCACTCCAGCCTGGGCCACAGGGCGAGACTCCGTCTCCAAAAAAAAAAAAATACATGCAGAAATTAATGGATTTAAACCAAAAAAGAGATTTTGTTCAATCTACAATTGGTTATTTGAAAAGATCAATAGCATTGACAAATCTTTAGCCAGATGGAGAGAGAGAGAGAGAGAGAAAGAGAGAGAAACAGAGAGAGAGAGAGAAAGGAAAGAAAAATAACCAATATCAAGAATGAAAAAGAGGACTTTTTCATTCATTCATGTAGGCAGGGGAAAATCATTGGTGAAGGCTGAGGACGGTGCCTACACTCACAGAAAATCAGAGATAATACTCATTTTCATAAGACAGACTGAAAAATTCATAATTCATGGGTCACTGGATGGAATACTCATAAATGTTGTTCCTCAGTAGTGAGAAATTATTAGTCTTACAGGGAGTACTGCTGTGGATCTCTCTAACAAATGGTGATGGCCAGACCTAAAAGGGGCAAACTATTTCCACATAATTTAATCATATCCCAAAACAAAGCTTAATAAGATTTACAGGAATACAAAACTATCTGGCACCCAGCTGGATATAATTCATAATGTCTGGCTCCAACCATAGATTACCAGACATGAAGAAAAGGAGAAAAATACAACTTATAATGAAGAGAATAATAAATTGATCAAAACTAACCCAGAGCTGACAGAGATTTTAGAATTAGTAAACAAGGGCATTGAAATAGTTACTATAGCTACATTATAGCATAAGTCTGTATGTTCAGAAAGTTAAGTGGAGACATAGTAAATATAAAGAAGACCCAATAAAACTTATAGAGATGAAAAGTACAGTATCTGAGATGAAAAATGCACTGAATGGAGTTAATGACAGATTAGATACAATAAAATAAAAGATTAATGAACTTAAAAACAACAATAGAAATCATCCAAAACGCACCACACAGAGAAAATTATAATATTAAAATGAGAACATCAGTAAGTTGTGGAGTGCCCAAAACAGAAAAGTAGGATGGGAGAACAAAAACAACATTTTTCAAAAATATTTGAAGAAACAATGGCCAAAAATTTTCCAAATTGGATGAAAACTATAAATTCACAGATCCAAAAAGTCAATGAAACTCAAGCCCAAGAAACATGAAGAAAACTACATCAAGTTACATTCTAATCAAATGGCTCAAAACCAGAAGTAAAGAGAAAATCTTAAAGTAGCCAAAGCTAAAAGATGTGTTATAGAGAGAGGAACAAAGATAATGCTGAATGCAGCATTCCTTCCTGTTAGAAGCAGTGCAAGAGAGAAGGCAGTGGAACAACATCTTTAAAGTAGTGCAAAAATACAAACCGAAACAGAAACAAAAACCAAAACCTGTCAACCTGGAATTCTAGACCCAGTGAAAAAAAAAAGTTTCAAAAACAAATGCAAAATAGAGATGTTTTCAGATGTAGAAAAGCTGAAATAATTAGAAATGTCAATTAAAGAGAACAGTACGATTTTCAATAGCATAAAAAATATTCAACATAGGGATAAACCTGCCAAAAGATATGTGAGGACTGTGCACTGAAAACTAAATTTTCATGGAAATGCAAAGATTTTAGAATAGCCAAACACCTTTGAAAATAAATTACAAAGTTGTAGGACTAACACTACCTGATGTCAAGACATATTATAAAGTTATAGTCTTTAAGACAGAGTGGTATTGACATAAAGATTGGCAAATAGATCAATGAAACAAAATAGAATCATAGACTCACGATTCTATTTACTTCATATAAAGTAAACTGAACTGATATTTGAGAAAGGTTCAATAGATAAAGGATAGTCTCTTTAACAGAAGGTGCTCAAAAATTGGATATCCACATGCAAAAAAATGAACTTCCATCCATACCTTGGATCATATATAAAAACTAAACCAAAATGAATCCCAGACCTAAATATAAAACCTGAAATTATTATCCTTCTAGAAAACATAGGCGATAATCTTGCTTATTTACACAAAGATTTCCTAAATATGACACCAAAAGCATAATTCATAAAATTAATTGATAAATTGGATTTCATCAAAGTTAGAAATATATCCTCATCAAAAGGCATTGTTAGGATAATAAAAAGACAAGCTGATCCCAGGAGAAAATAATTGCAAAACACATATATAATAAGGGCTTTTATTCAGAATGTGTAAATAATTCTCAAAACTCAATAATAAAAAACCAAAAAGAAATTGGGCAAAGACACTTCATCAAAAAAAGATAGAGGGAAAATAGGCACATGAAAAGATGCTCAACTCATCCTTAGTTATTTAAGAAATACAAATAAAAACCATAAGATATCTCCACACACCTATCAGAATGGCTAATATTAAAAATATTGAGATATCAAGTGTGGTGCCACTTCTAGGCTCTGTAATTTCCACACACACAAATAAACAGGAAATGTAAAATGGGTGAATTGTTTCAGAAATGGAAAAGGGATATAATGAACATGAGCTTTTCCTAGAACTTATAACAGAAAATATCCCAACATAAAAGAAGTTCACCCAAAAAGCAGAAAACAGCCCATTTACCAAATTTACCCTGTGCTTACAGGAGGTGTTGGCTGTGTCTGCTGCCTTCTCTGGTTTGTTGTGATTTATGATGACCCTGTTTCCTATCCATGGATAAGCACCTCAGAAAAAGAATACATCATATCCTCCTTGAAACAACAGGTACATATAAAGACACCAACACTTTTCTGAGACCTTGTATCTGGATTTTCTTGAGGCCTTAAATCTGGATTTTTAAGGGTGACTAAGTGTGTGAGCATCTGTCTGATTTACCGTTCTGACCAGTAAATTTGTTTTCAGGTCAGGTCTTCTAAGCAGCCTCTTCCCATCAAAGCTATGCTCAGATCTCTACCCATTTGGTCCATATGTTTAGGCTGTTTCAGCCATCAATGGTTAGTTAGCACAATGATTGTATACATACCAACTTACATCAGCTCTGTGTACCATGTTAACATCAGAGACGTGAGTATGTTTCCTTCCCTTCCTTTCTCCTGCTTGCATGGCTGACCAATTACTCTGCCCTCACTAATCATTCCATCTGAGAAATGTATTTCTTATTACCAAAAATAATGTAATATTTAATACTCATGCCAGTAGCTTTTCTGGTGTATGATTTAAGAGGTTACTGATTTTCCTAAGAAAGTATGATTTCAGAATGTCATTATTATTAGTAGTAATTTATCAACAAAAGTTGTGGTCTCACTGCCTTTATTATGGTAATTTACTCAATCTTTTCTCTTTAGAATGGACTTCTATCTGCCCTTCCTTTTATTGTTGCCTGGGTCATAGGCATGGTGGGAGGCTATCTGGCAGATTTCCTTCTAACCAAAAAGTTCAGACTCATCACTGTGAGGAAAATTGCCACAATTTTAGGTAAGAACAGAGCTTGAGGGTCAGATAATTCGCGTAGCATACAACAGCCAAAGAATGCACCTCACTGTTTAATTGGTTTCTTCTTCATTTCCTAGGAAGTCTCCCCTCTTCAGCACTCATTGTGTCTCTGCCTTACCTCAATTCCGGCTATATCACAGCAACTGCCTTGCTGACGCTCTCGTGCGGATTAAGCACATTGTGTCAGTCAGGGATTTATATCAATATCTTAGATATTGCTCCAAGGTAGGACTCTGATCTCCACTATTAGTTTCACATTTTCTTTAAAAGATTTAGCTTTCAGCTTTCTGGGATCCCCAAACTTAGGAAATGAATAAACCACAGGGGAAGAACCACAGATAGACCTGTGGCCATTTTTTTCAGGTATGTTGAGGAAGGGGTATTGATTTGTCTTCATCCCTCTCCTTGAATATACATAGTGCAAGTCCTTTTTGATATAATCGTCTAATTATAATTATATATAATTGTGAAATATAATTGAGTTATAGATTCATACTTGGATCAGGGCTGAAGGATACTGTCAAACATCTCTGGATCTAGACCGGAACATTCCTGCCACCCACAGGTATTCCAGTTTTCTCATGGGAGCATCAAGAGGATTTTCGAGCATAGCACCTGTCATTGTACCCACTGTCAGCGGATTTCTTCTTAGTCAGGTACAATTTTTTTGTCATGAAGGACTCCAAAAATGCTCTGCTAAATCCACTTATAAAGGTGATAGCATGTATTCAAAGACTGAAAAATAAAGTTAAATTTGGGTAATTTGTCATTAAGATGAACCTGGTAAAGAAAAATATAGAATCATTTCTTTGGTGAACTAAAGCCTAGTTCATTCTCAAGCAAAGAACTAAATAGTGATTGCTATCTTTGAAACTGAAACCACACAGCTGCACAGGTGTCTTGGGATAATGATTCCACGCATAAATGCCAACCTGCTATGTTTTGGGCAATACTTTGAATTTGTATCCAGCATCTACAAGGAACTTAAGTTTACAAAAAACAAATGAACCCTTTAAAGAGTTTGCAAAGAACGTGACCAGATTCTTTTCAAAAGAAGACATATACGTTCTTCTTTTGAGAATTGTCTGTTCATGTCCTTAGCCCACTTTTTGATGGGACTGTTTATTTTTGTCTCGCTAATTTATTTGAGTTCGTTGTAGGTTCTGGATATTAGTCCTTTCTCAGATGTATAGATTGTGAAAATTTTCTCCCAGTCTGTGGGTTGTCTGTTTATTCTGCTGACTGTTTCTTTTGCTGTGCAAAAGCTCTTTAGTTTAATTAAGTCCCAGCTATTTTTGTTTTTATTGCATTTGCTTTTGGGTTCTTGGTCATGAAATCCTTGCCTAAGCCGGTGTCTAGAAGGGTTTTTCTGATGTTATCTTCTAGAATTGTTATAGTTTCAGGTCTTAGATTTAAGTCCTTGATCTATCTTGAGTTGATTTTTGTATAAGGTGAGAGATGAGAATCCAGTTTCATTCTCCTACATGTGGCTTGCCAATTATCCCAGCACTATTTGTTGAATAGGGTGTCCTTTCCCCACTAAATGTCCAAAAAACATGTGAAAAAATGCTCAGCATCACTAATGATCAGGGAAATGCAAATCAAAACCACAATGCGGTATTACCTTACTCCTGCAAGGTTGGCCATTGTTGTTGGCCTGGATGACTGTTGGTAGGAATGTAAACTAGTACAACCAGCATGAAAAACAGTGTGTATATTCCTTAAAGAACTAAAAGTAGAACTACTGTTTGATCCAGCCATCCCACTACTGGGTTTCTACCCAGAGAAAAGAAGTCATTATACGAAAAAGATAATTGCACAGACATGTTTATGGCAGCACAATTCACAATTGCAAAAATGTGCAACCAACCCAAATGCCCATTAATCAATTAGTGGATAAAGAAACTGTGGTATACATATATATGATGGAATACCACTCAGCCATAAAAAGGAATGAATTAATGGCATTCACAGCAATCTGGATGGAATTGGAGACTATTATTCTAAGTGAAGTAACTTAGGAATGGAAAACCAAACATCATACATTCTCACTCACAAGTGGGAGCTAAACTATGATGATGCAAAGGCTTAAGAGTGACACAGTGGACTTTGAGGACTCAGGGGGAAGGTGTGGGAAGGGGGTAAGGGTTAAAAGACTACAAATCCGGTTCAGTGTATTCCGATTGGGTGATGGGTGCACCAAAATCTCACATATCACCACTAAAGAACTTACTCATGTAACCAAATATCACCTGTTCCCCAAAAACCTATGGAAATAAAAAAATTAAAAAATAATAATAAAATAAAATAAAAAATTTTTAAAAGAAGACATATATGCAGCCAACAAAGGTACGAAAAAAGCTAAATATCACTGATCATTAGAGAAATGTAAATCAAAACCACAATGAGATCATCTCACAGCAGTCAGAATGTCTATTATTAAAAAGTCAAAAAATAACAAATGCTGGAGAGGTTACAGAGAAAAGGGAACGCTTATACACTGTTGGTGGGAGTGTAAATTAGTTCAACCATTGTGGAAAGCAGTGTGGTGATTCCTCAAAGAGCTAAAAACAGATCTTCCATTCTACCCAGCAATTCCATTACTGGGTATATACCCAAAAGAATGTAAATTATTCTACCATAAAGACACATGAACACTTACGTTCTCTGCAGCACTATTCACAATGGAAAAGACATGGAATCAACCCAAATGCCCATCAATGACAGATTGGATAAAGAAATATGGTACATATACACCATGAAATACTATGCAGAATGAGATCATATCTTTTGTAGGAAAATGGATGGTGCTGGAGGCCATTATCCTAGCAAACTAACTCAGGAACAGAAAACCAAATACCACATGTTCTCACTTATAAGTAGAAGACAAAGGATGAGTGTTCATGGACACAAGGAGGGGAACAACAGACACTGGATCTTACTTGAGAGTGAAGGGTGGGAGGAGGGAAAGAGTCAGAAAAAAAAAACTATTGGGGACTAGGCTTAGTACCTGGGTGATGAAATATCTGTACAACAAACCCCCATTACATGAGTTTACCTATATACCACAACTGCACATGTGCCTCTAAGCCTAAAAGTTTTTTTTTTAGAAAATAATATTTCTGGCCAGGTGCGGTGGGCTCACACTTGTAAACCCAGCACTTTGGGAGGCCGAGGCAGGCAATCACGAGGTCAGGAGATCAAGACCATCCTGGCCAACATGGTGAAACCCCGTCTCTACTAAAAATACAAAACAATTAGCCAGATGTGGTAGTGCACACCTGTAGTCCCAGCTACTCGGGAGGCTGAGGCAGGAGAATTGCTTGAACCCAGGAGGCGGAGGCTGCAGTGAGCCGAGATCGCGCCACTGCACTCCAGCCTGGGCGACAAAGTGAGACTCTGTCTCAAAAAAAAAAAAAAGAAAAGAAAAGAATATTTCCATCACCCAGATGGTTCTTTTGTGCTCCTTTCCATTCAGTACCCCTCCTGGTTGTAACTATTACCTTGACTTCTGTTTCCATAGATTATATTTTCCCATTCTTGCCTTTCATAGAAATGGAATCATATAGTACCTACCCTAGCTTATTTCATCCGTCATGTTTTTGAGATTCATCCATTGGATGTTATAATAGCTTGTTCTTTTCTATTGCTGTGTAGTGTCTCATTGTGTGGCTAATCACAAATTATCTATTGTACTTTTGTGGACATTTGAGTTGTTTGGCTATTATCAATAAGGCTGCTATGAACATTGTTTTCTTTTCACAAGAATAACAGTGTTTTGGTTTCATTGCATTCATTATGGCTGTTTTTTATTAAAGGCAAGTAATTCTGTTTATCTATTTCAAATAGTGATAAAATAGTTCCTTTTAAAATTTAATTGATTTAAAAAAACAAAATTTCTAGAAAATTGTAAATAATTATACATTAAAAATTTTCATTTGCACAATCATGCCAAAAAGGGGATAGTGAAAGCAAACATTAAGTGTGTGATGTATGCATAGGTATTTCATATGCTGTAAACTCATTTAACTATTGATTCTCACATCACTTGTGAAAATGGAATTTTATTATTTTCATTCCCTAACAAGCTGAAAATCTGTTAGCATAAGTCTTTCCACAATAAGGATGAACAATCAGAATTCTTCAAACTTAAACATGTATAGCTCAAAAGCCCATAATCTTTTCACAATTCCAGCACAACATAAGAAGAATCTTGAAAGGATTCTCAGCATAGCTTATATAGTCGAGATTCATGCAAAAGAGAAAATGTATGGCACTTGGATAAATAGTGACAAATGCATTTATGTAGATTAATCACAAAGTTCCCCAAATACCCTTTATTAAGAACACTGAATGTATTTTGAAATCCTTTGCATTTATCAAGCCACTTTCAGGAAATGAATTTCTACAAGGAAACCCACCAGTGAATGTTGTCATCTGAACTATTAATATAATGTTTCATAGAAAAATATGAAAGGGGTAATATATACTTGGGGTTTTGTGTCTCCAGGACCCTGAGTTTGGGTGGAGGAATGTCTTCTTCTTGCTGTTTGCTGTTAACCTGTTAGGACTACTCTTCTACCTCATATTTGGAGAAGCAGATGTCCAAGAATGGGCTAAAGAGAGAAAACTCACTCGTTTATGAAGGTAAAGGATAGTGATTTTATGCATGGTTATAGCCATAGAAGCAGCTGAAGTTTTAAATTCTATATCATTTTCCTTTCTTAGTTATCCCACCTTGGATGGAAAAGTCATTAGGCACCGTATTGCATAAAATAGAAGGCTTCCGTGATGAAAATACCAGTGAAAAGATTTTTTTTTCCTGTGGCTCTTTTCAATTATGAGATCAGTTCATTATTTTATTCAGACTTTTTTTTGAGAGAAATGTAAGATGAATAAAAATTCAAATAAAATGATAACTAAGAATGCAGTTGTCATCTTCATAGAATTAACAATGGATTAAGAGGGCTTGCTGTGTGGGACCCAGTATGTTAGATTCCATTACTGGATACAAGAAACAATGTTTTAAAACCTTTAATCCAGGGTGACAACCTCACTAGGGCAATGATTTTTCCTGTTTGTGAAAATTAATATTACTTTCTATTTATTGGGTTGGGTATTGTCCATGTGTTCTTCTCTGTATGTCCTCCATTTATCTCCACCCTGCTCAGGCTCCAAGAGGCTGACCCATATGGATTGCATCCTGCACTCCCTTGTCCATTGGCTTCTGCTAGATTTTTAAGGGAGATAGGTAGAGTCAGGCGGTGTTTATCCCTGACAGTCTCTCTTTTAGGGTGTGCAGATGGCTGAGCTTTCTACAGCTCACAGCTCCTGGAAGGCAGCCCTTTCCATATGTTCTAGTAACTTCTCTCTTCCTTGTCCCTTCAGCCTTTTTTATTTGCCTTTATTTGGCAAGCTGTGGGGTTCTCCAGAATCCCTTGTGTTTTCCCTACCACCTGCCTAACCCTGTGTAAATTGTCATTTTCAACAATGCTCACAAATTACCCATTGTAAGTCTGTCATTTTTCTTCTTCTGGGATCCAAATAGTTCAGTGGTTCAATTACTTATAAAGCTCAAATATGAATGAATTTGTATTTTTGTAAAATGATAATTTGTAGGTGTTTGTGAGTTCAGGACTATGGTCTGGATTGACCCCTGTTCTGATTTCTACCATGTAGAATAAAGATTAGAGGCATTGAGCCATTTAATATAGAGGCAATGTGATAGACAATAGTTCTAAGTGAAAAATCAAGGCAAGGATTTAGAGGGCCAAGCTTGAATAAACGTAACAATTACTGAGATCTTGTTATGTTCCAGAATCTGGAATCTCGGGACACTGGAGTAAAGGAGGCACAGTCATTCTCCATCCTAACGTGGAGGACAGACACAATAATTGATAGCACTACACTGTTTTAGGTACAATAGCAGAGAAACATGTAGGGCATCATGAAAGACCAGATGAGGAGTGCCGATTCCAAGTGATGGTAAAATCTTACCAAGTGGTAAGATATTTTACACTGGAGCCCAACTTGCACAAAAGAATAAAAGTAAGAAGCAGGATGGATTCTGAAGGGAATCACTTGCCTGCATAATCAGTTAGGAAAGGAGAGAAGGTGGATTTAGGGAAGTGGGAGTGGCCAGAGTAAGGAGGTCTTGTTTGCTGTGTTAGGGAGTTCAAGGTATAACCTACAAGCAGTATGATAGGAATCATATCAATACTGACAAGGGCAGATTTTCTCTCTAGATAGAACACTCTGACCTAATTTGAGAATCAAGAAGACTAGTTAAATGACCATCTGTGCAGCGGCCTACACAGCAGTGGTGAGGACTGAACTCACCTCAGCAGTGGTGAGGGCAGAAAAAGCTGAGATGAAGACAAGAAGAGAGACATGAAAAATATTTATAAGATAGAACTGGAAGATCATGGTTTTTGACTAGATGGATGCAGGAGAAGAAAAGTGTCAAGGAGTCCTGGGTCTCTAATGTGAGAGACTGAATAGAGAGTGGTCTGAACAACTAAGCCAGGGAATGTAGCAAGATGAGCCCTTTTCAGGGGGGAAGATCATGATTTGACTTTGGGACATGTTGAGTTAATGGTAATAGTGGGATAATCATGTGGACATGTGTATTAGCTTCCTGGGGCTGCTCTAACAAAGTGCCACCAACTAAGTTGCTCAAACAAAGTAATTTATTGTCTTACAGCTCTAGAAGTCCAAAATTGAGGTGTTGGCAGGGTTGGTTCCTTTTAAAGGCTATAAGGAAGAATCTGTTCTATGCCTTTTTTATTCTTTTAGCTTCTAGTAGTCTCAGGCAATTTTTGGCTTGTAGATGGCCTTCTCCCTGAGTCCTCACATCATCTCTTCTCTGTACACATCTGTCTCTGTGTCCAAATGTTCTGCTTTTATAAGGACATCAGTCATATCGCATCAGGGTCTACTCTAATGACATCATCTTAACTTGATCATCTGCAAAGACCCTATTTTCAAATACAATCACATTCACAGATACTGAGTATTAGGACTTCAACATCTTTTGGGGGAACATAATTCAAGCCATAGCAGCAAGCTCAATAAGGGGCCAGATCACTAATCTGAAACTTACAGAAACTATAAGAGTGAAATGGAGAAAAAGATAAAGGAGAAAAATGCAAATGTTCAGTACCACAGACCTGACTTTAGACCAAATGCCTCAACAAGAGCCTGTGGATGGAAAACCACAAGCCAAGACAGAATGCCAACATCTAAGAAGGGCCAAAAAAAGAAATGCCCACACATAACAGAGATGAAAGAGTCAGGTGTGTAAGTGTGAGAAATAAGAGGAGAGTACAACTCTCATTGAAGACTCATGGACATGGCCTTTTAAGAAAGACCGCTGATGAGCAATAACAAGTGTAGTGAAGAAGTTTAAGTAGATGAGGTCAGAAAAGGAACTTAGCCTCCTTCTGTTGAGGAATTCTTGGTAGCTTTTTCAGGGTACATTTAGCAGAGAGATGAGTGTACAGGTCAGTTCGCAGTTTGTTGGTAAGTGAAAGGGAATGAGAGGGTAGAGAAAGTAAGAGAAATCTTTTCACAAAATTTGATAAAGGGAGATGGGCATATAGCAGAGAGGGATATTTCATTAGTTGGTATTTCACCATCAGAGTGTAGAATCCTGAAGGAAGGAGGGCACTTGAGGGTCAGCCATCAAGGTCTGACTCAACATCGTGAGAAAGTTCTCCTCTCGAAGTGTGGGTCTCACCTCATTGTTGTTCTAACAAAGGGCAAGGGACAGTTCCCCTTCTGCTCTTCATATGTGCTCACCTTCATCACATTTCAAATTCTGCATTTTGGGTTGTTTGTCCAGAAGTGACCAGTTTCTTCTATTAAAGATCCAGTTACCTGGCCTCCCTGCTTGAGCACACATATGACCAGAGATGCACCAAGTTAGGATGGATTTATGCTTGGTATTCTTTTCTGTACTCTTGCTTTTATCAATACACTCCAATCTCCCTTCCCATGATCTCATGTTCAGAAATTCATTTCTAGGCATATACAAAGCCTCTAGTACCACGTCTTTCATCTAGTCATTTTTAGTGTGAATTTTTAAATAGGTATAATCCACATGATACTGAGAGTGAACTGTTTAAAGGTAAAATTAGTGAGCTATTTTATTAAGACAGGAAATTTTTAGGTGATTTTCAAAGACAATGACATGCATTGTGAAACCTTTGTTTCCCCAGGCAATACCAACCTTGGACAGGGATGGGGTAATGATTCACAGTTATGGGGGGAAAAATTATCTTTGTGTGACTCCAGTCACAGTTTGCTTCTATCAAATCTTCAGTCTCCAATGAAGTTTAAATATTCCTGGGAATCCTAATGAAGGACTGTTTTTATGAGTTTTGTGTTATCATTGTAATGTCAAGATCGTGTGTCAAGTCAATATGAAGTTTAAAACCATTTCCAGTATGTTCACTTGATTTACTATTTTCCATTATTTGGATATCCCATTACACAGGCACAGTGGATGATTTAAGTATTCCAGGAAGCTGTTTCTATACCAAGGTAGCTAGCAATAATGTAGCAATTCCCCTTATCAACCCAAACCACATAAATGTATCCCAAATTTTAGTCCAATGAAATACACTCCCACTGCAGCCTTCCCTTCACCATATCAAAAAATGCCAAGAGCAACTCCATAGTACTATGGTACCCAATAGGATGGAGATAGTAACTTTAAACAATTGTGGTTAAAATGGCTTACTTCTAGAAATTTTCAAAAATATGGGACTATATGAACATGTCACTAGTGCCCTCTTCCCCACCAGGACTTTGGAAATGGTCCATGCAAATGAAAGATCTTTAACCTTGTCAATGAGCTGAAACTCGTGATGTTCCAAGGCTGAGCCATGCTTCTTTGAGCCCTCAGTGTCAGTACTTAATGAATATCTGGTGAACGAAATTGAAACATTGGCATCTTCCAAATATCTCACTCCAATTCACTGCCTGAGTTTCCAAGCAGAACTGCTTTGTCTACAACGTCTGGGAGAGGTTTTTGGTAAAGCCAGTCCTTTAGTTCTGACCCACCAGCCACTCTCTTCCATGAGATTCTAGAGTCTGAACCTACACTCACTTTTGCTCTTCCATTAATTGCGTCTCTTTTCTATTTACCTAACCATTGTTACCAGATCGCTAATACTGACATTGTGTGCCTGCCTCCATTATTCCTTTGGGTAAGTTTCTTAGGGATTTTCCTCATTCCCAGGGGCTCTCTAGTCACTAATGAAGAAGTTCCTAGTGACTCCAACTCTACTAGACTTCTCCATAAACCAGGCATGTATCAATGTCATTGAATATTAGCAATGAAAACAGTTTAGGTTCAGTCTGAGACAATGCCCACATTAACTACATGTTGAGTATATGCGCAGAAGTGCAGAAATAAATCAATCTAGAGGTTCTTTCCCATCAAAATTTAAAAATAGTTGCATTCAGTCATTATAGCACACACTCAATACTCCACCAATATCCCCTCAGTTCCCTTTACCATTTTGCTGCATACCAGCTCCTGATGAGTTTTCATTCCCAACACCTGGAACCTGTTTTTTCTGTTAGAGGGCTCCCTCAGGCTGCAGGAGCCAGTTTTGCCTGCCAACCTGGATGTGCCTGGGAATTTGTGTCTGCCTGGGAACAGCTCTTACTCAAAGCATCACTATACAGATATAAATGCTCCATCTCCCTTTGCTTCTGCTTGGCAAGCAAGGTTCACACTATCTCCCAAATCCCCTAAGAATTGAACTGGACCTTACTTTATATCCTTTCCAGATCTACTTATGCTCTCCTCAGTCAGGTTTCCCTGGAAATACATCCTAATAAATCATTTTTACAGGAATCCTCATCTCAGGGTCTGCTTCTAAAGAATCTGACCTAAGCCAGTTGTTTCCACAAGAAGACCTAGGATGCAGATTCTTATAATAACTTCCAGAGTTGTATCACTGACAAGCCAGGTGGCCCAGGGACCCCCCTTGATGTTTGTAAAAGCGTTGGTGATAACCTGGGCCTGCTGTAGCATTACAGTTGCTGACTCTGTCCTGTTGTGCATTGGAATGAAAGATGGGATACAGGTGTAAGGGAAGGCACTGGCTTGGTCAATACCTCTAGCGTTTGAGAAATGTGTGGAAATGGCAATTAGAACAACTTTGAAGTTGGCTGTTTGATGGTGGTCATGATCACCGATGTACTCAAGATGGCCAATTACATCAGAGAATGGTGTGAAAGTCAGAAAATGTCCCTGGCAGCATTTAAAGATATCCTGATCTCCAATAGCAGAGGGCAGACATGTTCTGAAGATCAGACTCAGGATTTGATTGTCAGAGTAGCAGAAAACACAAAGACAAACACTCAACTTTATGCTAAAGTCAAGTCCTGGGAAGTCTCATGATAAAGTCAAGGCCTAAAATTTACCCTCAAACTTATTGGTATCCTTATCCCAGTACCCCATGCTGCGGGATGGCAGCATCCCGTTTCCTGAAGATTCCCATGCAGAAAACATAGCTGATACAGAGGCCTTGCAAGACAATACTTGCTTATTCAAATTCTATCCTCATGTTCTCTATTACCTTAACAAATAGTAAACCTGAATACTTGACAAATAGCTAGGTCAGGGCTTAGGATGGTCCAAATAGTGTAGTGCTGGCCCTGCTAAAGTGGAAGGGACAAGGAGAGCATGCCTAGAATATGGGACCAGAGTGTTGGGGGCAGAAGGTAAGTCCAGATAAGGGAAATCTTGTTAATATGAGGGCACACTGCTGTGACTCAGGATTTAATATCATTGAAGCTTACATGAAAATGCTCAAAAAGAGTTCACTCTTGCTGAATTAGTAATTCAGATGCAATACCACAGCCCAGGTGGAATAGCAGACAGTAATGCCATTTGTAAAGATGTAGAAGATGCTAGAGTAATGATCTCTATTGTATTCCCATCCAACTCACCAATGTGGCCCCAGAATAAATAGATTGTGGCAGATGGTGGAGGACCACCACAGATGGGATCCAGTGGTAGCCTTAATTGCATATGGTGTGCCAGATGGAACACATCAACAGAGGCTTTGTTACTTCCTATACAGGTATTAGTATGGCGAGTGTGTTCTTTGGAAGAGCCATTGGAAAGGAGGATTATAAGTAGTTTGCATTGACTTGGGATAGACAACAGTACTTCTTTCACAGTTTTGTCAAGGAATGTGTTAACTTGCCAGCCTCTTTCACAACACAATCTGAAAGGATCTTGATTATCTGCAACATCACATTGTTTCACTATAAGCATGCAGTTATGTTAACTAGAGCTGAATAGCAAGAAGGAACAAGGACTCTGGATGCCATGTAAAAATATATACACTCCCAAGGGAGGGGAGAGAAAGCCTACAAAGTGTCAGGGACTAGCCACATAAGTGAAGTTTTCAGGGATCCAGTGGTCTCAAATATGCCAGAATATCATCTCCAAGGTAAAGAACAAGTTATATCTTGAAACTCCTACCACTAAGAAAGAATCACAAAACTTGGCAAAAAAAAAAAAAAAAAAAAGGTGTAAACCTCATCAAGTTTTAGAGGGAATATATATCACACATCTAATAAGACAGTACGCTAACACTTACTTGCCCCAGCCTGAAAGTCCATCCTCAAAACACTCTTCCCTGTCCTTACAACCAGGGGACTGGGTTTGTATCGCAGACTCCTCTGCCCCTTTCCAACCTAAGTTGTTGGACCCTCACCAGGTTATCCTAGCTACTCCCACAGAGACAAAGCTAACATCTTTTCCACACTGGACATACCATTCCAAACTAAAAAGAGCACCAGATCCACATTCAGCAATTTCCTCACCCCCAAAATATTCTTCCTCCCTCATAGGACCAAACTCACTGCACTTAAAAATTCCTGAAGTTGCCAATCCAGAAGGCCCTAGTCCATAACACTCTCCACCTCCAATTGTAAATCTTTTATATCATATCTTGTTTCAGATATTTCTTGGTATTCCCTCCCCAGGTCCCTGAATAGTCAACTCCAATTTCTCACATTAATCCAGGAGCTATGGCTGCAGGGCCTTCCAAATATTCACTCCTTCTCAAATCTCCTTTTTCTCCTTTTGTCTTCTTTGTCTGTGGGGTACTCTAAGTGTCCCCACCCCACCCAACCTCTGGCAGTCAGGCCCCCGTTGTCAACCTCACACATTGCCTCTTAAATCAGTCACACACCCATCTTTCTTCCAACTGTTAAATTTGTTAGTCCACACAAATCCAGAAGTTCACTGCCCTTTCTGTTAACCTAACTACATAACCCTGGTCCAGAATAAACCTGCATCTTACCTACTCAGCCAATCCACTCCTGAAATCTGTTTATAATCTTTCTCAGCTAAACACCTTTCCCTCCAATCTATCAAATCCACTCACATCATCACACACAGGGTCATCACCATCCTTCACCTCATAACCTCTAAACTAAACATGTTACAAGCCCGATTCCATAAAACACCTCTTACCAATCCCTCCCCTCTGTGCTGGCCCAGCTTTTCATGTATCCAACCCAAGGATACCCCCTGGAAAAAAAATGCACACACAATTCCCTCAACTGCAATCTATATCCTTCTGCCCCATCAGGGCCACAACGGCTGTTAGTTAACAAAAACCCATTTCTCTCCCTCTCTCCAAAACCAAACAGCCTTCACCTCCTCCCACACCAACATTCCCTATCAGACCCTCACAGGGTCTTCCCTTGCTAATAGCTTATTCAACCTGGAGAAACAAAATGTCGGAACAAAATGTTTGTCCAGGATTCAACCCCCATCTTCTCATAGCTTGCTACATTCACTTACAAATTTTGCCTCTCAATCCCCGGTCTTTTCTTTCTGTGTGGCACAAACTCTTATCTTTGCTTGCCGGCAATTTGGTCAAGAACGTACACCTTGATTTCAATCTTCAAACATTAGCATTTTGCTAAACAACCAGACCATCCAGGTTCCTTTGGTAGCTTCTGTTTCATCTTCCTCCACACGCACTAAGTGGGCTCTAAATCTTATTCCTCTGGTAACAGGATTAAGCATCTCAGATGCACTTGGTACTGGAATAGCAAGTATATCAACCTCAACTTCCCTATGTTGAAAAAATCTCTACAGTCCTCTATAATACCTTAGAGGACATGCATACTTCCATTGCAAGCCTCCCAAGGCAGATAAACTCTCTTGTGGGAGTCATTCTCCAAAACCAAAGGGTCCTAGACCTGCTCATCACTGAAAATGGGGGCACATGTGTGTATCTCCAAGAAGAATGCTTTTTAATGTTTATGAATCTGGGATTGTTCGCGAAGAAGCCCATGGGCTCCGTAACAGGGATGCAGAAATCCAACATCAAGTCACTAACTCTTGGTAGCACGGGTCATCCCTCCTAAAGTATACGCCTTGGGTAACCGCTTTCTTAGGACCCCTAACCTTCCTCCTCCAAATACTAACAATTGGCCCATGTGTACTCACCTGCATATCCTGCTTTATCTCCCGAAGGCTGAACTCCCTTGTCCAGGCAACCACCCAGAAACCCATTGATGCCATCCTTCTCCTCTGCCAAGTTTGGTATCAGCAGCTCCAGGAAAACAACTCTGAAGTTGGACACCCACTACTTCAAAACCCCAACCCTGATAACAGAGCCCCTGTTCAGCAGGAAGCAACCAGATAGTCAACAACACCCCTTTCCCTTTTATATTAAAGTAGAAGGCAAGAATGTTAGTCCAAACTACACCACTTTGTAAGCCTCCCCCACCTCCATTTCTCAGACCTCGGTCAAAGTGAAACATTCCACGGGGGTTTGGGCCATAAGAAACAGCCTGCCTCTTATCATATTCTGCTGGGAGAAAGTGCGAAAGTGCAAAGAACACCACATTCAGCCGGAACAAGGGCTAGAACGGCCTCATTCTGGGAACACGTAATCAACATTTTCCCAGGCATTAGACCGTGCCCCCGCCAGACCCCTCCTGCCCAGACCTATAAATTGCCCCAGTCTTTAAGCAGCGGTGGGCCCTGACATTAAGCTGGTCTCCCACATCTGTAGGTCTAATGCTGGACATAAAGCCAGCATTTGCTGTTAAGCCAGGCTCTCTCTCTCTCTCTCTCTCTGTGTGTGTGTGTGTGTGTGTGTGTGTGTATATGTCTTTCTTTAACCCATGCCTTCCCTTCAAAACCTGATACCCTGTAGCCAACCACTGATGGATACTGGCATATAAATACTCTAACTTCTGTACCTTTGGTTAGGATGAATCTGAGGTGCAGACTACACTGTTCCCACTGCTCTCTTGTAGCATTAGTCCAAAATTACCTTCCTCCAGACTTGGCTTGTTTTCGTACCCTTGTTTGGTCTCCTTTCTTTCCCTGCCCACTTCCCAACCTCCTTACTATTTTTGTTGTTGGTTTGTTTTCCTGAAAATACCATTACATCACTTTAACATTAATCTTCATCTCAGGATCTGTTTCTGGGGAAGGCAGCAGTTGATTTTGGCAATCCTATTAGTATTATTTTCATGTTAATACAGGCATGCTATAATAAAGCAAAAAAGTATATTCATTGGGAACAAAGATATTCAACAAAAGAGAAATATGTAAGACTATAAAATCAAAGGAATTTTGAGAATAGCCCTAATCCTAAATTTGAATTAGAAATATAAGGAAAAAATTATAATTTCTTTTCAAAAAAATACCCTTTTCAAGTTCTTCCACTGAAAACATCTAAAAGCAGTGAGAGCCAGGAACAATGAGCACTTAGTGTTCAGAGTGTGGTCTCTAAACATTATTTCCTGCTGAAAGGAGCCAGCACTTCCTAAGAAAGCCCAGATCTGAGAATAGAAAAAAGAAAAAAAAGAAAATATATAAGAGGAAGCTGGAAAGTTTTTTGTGTGTTGGAAGACAAGAAAGCTATTCAAGACCACAAGAGTCATATCATAATGACATGGAAATCAGCTTGAAGGGACTCCCACTGACCAAAGAAGGAACAATTGGAGCATCGAAAAGGAATAAGAACTGCAATAGACTGTAAAACATCAAATAAAATCCATGAGGTCATAATAGTACTTGGTCATTTTTGCTAAGACACTAACTTATTTTAGAACTTTATCAAGTAACTATGGTAACTTTCCTATTAAATCTGTATTTCCAGCTTACCAAATGTTTGATAAGGTAAATTTCCTTTTTTATAAAAAAATTCTAGCTCATAAATGAAGGAGACATGATAGAATTAGAAAATCACTATTTTATAACTTTTTTTTTTTTTTTTTTTTTTTGAGACGGAGTCTCGCTCTGTCACCCAGGCTGGAGTGCAATGGCACAATCTCTGCTCACTGCAAGCTCCGCCTCCCGGGTTCATGCCATTCTCCTGCCTCAGCCTCCCGAGTAGCTGGGACTACAGGCGCCTGCCACCACGCCCGGCTAATTTTTTGTATTATTAGTAGAGACGGGGTTTCACCCTGTTAGCCAGGATGATCTCGATCTCCTGACCTTGTGATGCACCCGCCTCGGCCTCCCAAAGTGCTGGGATTACAGGCATGAGCCACCGCGCCCGGCCCATTTTATAACTTCTAATCAAATGATGGATCTAGGCAACATTTACTAACTGTAGCTAAAAGCCATAGGTGAAAGGTTGGTGAAAACTTTATTAATAAGTCAGGCTAAGAATATCTGAAACTACTGATTAATCTTACCACCACTAAAAGTGAGACAACCTGCTATTATGTGCCTCCCAACACGGAGCGATAGTACCCTGTATCATCCCACATCCCTGTGAATTGTTTTTGTGCTGAATCTAACCAAGCCTCTATATATACCTCACAGTTTGCAGGATGTAAGGAAATACAAAAATATATCAAATGATCCTAAAAGGGAGCTATTAGCCAAACCAATTAGGAGAGACACTCTGCAAGGGATCCTGTTTTATTGTTGTTGCTTTTAAGTAATGGCAAATGTAAACTGGGAGAGGGGATTGTTATAAAATAAGAGACATGACAGCCGTAACAATTAAGCGCCATTATGTGGATCCTATTCAAATCCTCACTTAAATCAAGCAAATATAAAGGACACAATTTCAAAGCAATTGGGAAAATTGTCATAAAGTTTGGATATTAGGTGATGTTAAGGGATTATTGTTTATTTACTAGATGTGCTGATACCATGTTAGTTATATCTTTTAAAGTCCTAATGAATTAGATAGCCATGCTGAATGTTTTATAGAAGAAATGACATAATGTCTGAGATTTGCTTTAAAATGCTACAAAAAACAACCATTGAATGTTGTTGATAACATTCAAATGGCCAAATGAAAACTCAAATGGTCAAATATTGATAATTATTGAAGTGGGTGAATATGTACACAGTTATCTTAAACTGATCTACTTTTTTGTATGCTTAAACATTTCCATAATAAAATGATAAATTTTAAAACTTAATACATAAAACACAGAATCCAAAAGAAACAATTTCAAAGAATCTCACAGAGCAGCAGAAAGCTTTGGGGCCAGCAAACAGAAAGATGGTTCTCCTTCAGGTAATCAGTATCCAGAACTGGGATACTGATGGCAGATGGGAGTGTTATTATTTAACACATGGACATTGAACAACTGCTGACCTAGGGGTTTCAATCACTAAAAGGGCTCCTCTTTCAGAAAATGCCAGAAATTGCCCAGCATGAAACAGAACAGACAGTACAAACATTCTGCAACACACAGAAGAGGACCAGCAGAATCTGGACTTTTGAAAAAGAAAAAATCTAACTGAATAACAACATCAAAGTCTCCTGGGCAAAGGAGTTAAAGATTTACAACATTTCTTTAGAGGAAAAAAATAACCGGTTGAATTTACAGAGCATCTGCTATGTGCCAAACATTTAATGAGCACTTTAAAATCATGATAAAAAATAAAAAAAAAACTTGTTAAGCATGAAATAAATTACCTATAATGCAAAATCACTGATTTTAGTGCTTGGATATTTTTAAGTAATTAGTAGATTACCTTCAAAGAGTTCTAAGTTAAAAGTATTAGGGGCCAGGCACGATGGCTCACGCCTGTCATTGCAACACTTGGGAGGCCAAGGCACGAGGATTGCTTGTGGCAAGAAGTTTGATATCAACCTGGGCAACACAGCAAGACCCTGTCTCTACCAATTAGCTGGGTACAGTGTTGCATACTTGTAATCCCAGCTACTTGGGGCTGAAGTGGAAGGATCCCTTGAGCTCAGGAGTTCAAGTCTGCACTGAGCTATAATTGCACCATAGCACTCCAGCCTGGGTGACAGAGTGAGATCCTGTCTCTCTCTCTTTTTTTTTTAATGTTTCTGGATATTGCTATAACCAAGTGGATGAACCAGAACCTACAGTAATTGCAGGAAGAGCCATGAGAGAAGCCACACCTTCCAGAGGACATGCCTCAATAAAATGTACCTCTTTCTGAGTATGCTGAATGTCAAACAGATGTACTGTTTACAGAGGAGTGTGGAGGAGACAGAGTGAGGGAAGGAGGAGAAGCAAGGAAGGAGGGAAAAGGAAGAAGGGAAACAGAAGGAAGAAAGAAAGAAAAAAGGAAGAAAAGGAGGAAGAAAGGAAGGAAGGGAATTAAGAGTAAAAATTTAATATGGCATTTATGGGGCTTTTAGAAAGCCACAACATTCCTGTGAGAACAGCATTGTATACTCAGAGCCATCCTTAATAGAGAAATCTTGAGAGCACTTATGGCAGGCAAGCTCTACCTCCTGGGCAGGGAGAGAGACTAAGGGTGTCTGCTTATTATGCCATGAAATTACTGGCAGATTCCCAGTTTCTGGTCCACTGGATGATTTTGACCCACACACCTTCCCTGAAGCTTTAAGGAAAAGGTAACAGTAAAGTTAAAAATTAAGCTTTTAACTTTGACACAGTGATGTCAAAAGATTTGGTGAATGATTTATGGGGCTAAACTTGGTAATCCTAGAAAATCAATATTGTGTAAAGTTGAGAGAAAAGTCTTCACAGCGGAAGAAGAAATCACTTTTTTGTCCCGAATCAGGTTAGTCTCACTCTTATACAGGGCTCATTAAATGAAATGAGCAATCAGTTGATTCCCCAGAGGGCCATAAGGGGGCATTCCCTGGCAAAGATATTATTGAAAGTACTTAGCAATAGGGGAAAATGTGGGGAGGGGTGGAATATGCCCTATCTTCTGAGGCTTTTCACAAGAGAAAAAAGAATATATTTTTAGCAATCAGTGTGAGGTTCATAGGGACACAAGAAAAGAGAAGTATGTGTTGTACAGTGTGTGATGCTTGTATAGCTGTGGTGTGCTGTGTCTGTAATGTGTGTGGCACACTGTGTACGCCTGGTGCATCTGTGCCCATCATTTATGTGTGTGTGTGGTTATGTGTGTGGTGTTTGTAGTTTGTACTTCCGTTTTGAGGATGCAGTATTGTAACGTATTTATATGTTTGGTTTGCTATGTGTCTGGAGTGTATGTGTGGAGAACATAAGGGGAGTTTGTACCATGTGTTTATGTTGTATGTATGTATGTGGTGCATACGTATGGGTGGTTTGTGTGTGCATTTGGTGTGTATCTATATATGTATTGAAATAAACAGCAGCCCCAGAAGAGGTTCCAATGTGTGATAATGATGGTTAACAAATTGCTTATTCAAAAATACTTTGCAAATCCAATCTCAGGACTTTGGTATCTTTGGGGCACTAGGTACCATATAATCTGATATGGTAAAATCCTGAGCTCTAAGCTGACCAGCACATATTGGTGCTGAATTCTGATGGTAAGGGGTTGCCTGATAGGAGACTGCTCCATTCTGATTCTCCACTGAGCTTCCTGCCATAAAACTTTGCAGCGGTGGCTGCCCTATCCACGGAAACTGAAGATACGGACAGGGGCATGTGGACGTATAATGAATGATTAGCCTCTGCTTGAGTTGATCTTATCAATAAGCAGATAGTATCTTCCAGCTCTATTAAGATACAGGGGGGAAAAAGGAGTTTGTTTTACCTTTGCTTACTCCTTTTCTGACATTCTTCCTTTCTTTTCGTACTACCAAGTTTCTGACCTATAGCAATCTCCTTCTGCCTGAAAGGCTTCTTTTAGTGTTCCTTATAGGGCAGGTCTACTGGCAGTGAATTCTTTCCATTTCTCACTTTGGAGGAATATTATCACGGATTTAGAATTCTGGATTGGCAGGGTTATTTGTTTGTTCTCTGTAGTTTTCAGGTCTTCCATATATTTTTAATCAACCAAAACAATCACAAAAGTAAAATAAATATCAAGGGAAGCACATAATGGAGGTGAATGGGCACTGCTATGATGGAGCAAGTTATCCTTGGAAGCAGTTTTAAATCAGAGAGGAGTACTGGGTAGTGTTTGGTCAGTTGCCTCTCTACATTATGCTGACATCAACGTGTTTTGCACTCACAGTGGGTGGAGGCAAAACCCTTCAGCAAGAAGAGAAGCAACTTCAGCCGTGTATGCAAATGGATAACGGGTTGCCTCCCAAAAAAGGTAGCACTTTATTCTGTTCTATTAAACAGGCTTTCTCTTTCTTAAATATTACATCACAGATTCCATGTGGAAGAATATTTTTGTGATATACATATGGGGTCTTAAAAATGTTCAGAAAAGAAGGTAGAAGAAACCAGTCCTACTATGGTTTTCCACCAGAAAAGCCCTAAATAAAAAGATTCTACATACTCTGGTGGCTTACACTTTATTTTCATTTTTGCGCACTTGTCAGTTTATCATTTAGTGGAAAATATCAGAAAAAAACTGAGCTATTTTGGTTCCATCTCCAAGAGAAAGAGAGATAGATCTGTAAGAGGAAGTAAGGCAGGATGAATGTTCTTGAGTCCCTGCGTTCTTGGACATCAACAGCTGAATGTGTACTGAATATTTTTTGAGAGAAGCTGTTTATTTTAGGCAGGGTAGTGTAATGACAATAAAGGATTATTGCTATTGGCTTAGCGTTGTGTCAATGTCATAGGGGACAAAATCCCAGAAAAGGAGATGAGCTAGAGATTGTATACTTTTTCAACTTATGAAAAATTACTGTATATTAAATTATGTATTTCTGCTTGTATCAACTTTGATACTTAATTATTTTGATTGTTTAAGTTGTCCATTTAATCTGCATTCAAAGTTTATATATATATATATTTTTCTATATATTATTCATTTCTGCCCTTATGCATTTAATTCCTTTTAGACTCTTTGGGTTTGTTCCTTTGCTCAGTTTCCAAGTGTTTAAATTCTTTCTTTTTTGATAAATATATTTACAGATGCACATTTTACTCTGTCCATGAGTTTGATATGCGGTATTCTTATTACTCAATCCCAAACACTTTAGAATTCCCCCTGTGGTCTTCTTTGTAACTTAAAACTTGTTTAGACATAATTCATGGACTTCCTGGAGCAATGTGGAGGAGAGAAATGAGTAAAACTCAAAAGCATACCCCTAAATGACTAAGACAATGAGCCCTTCTCTGACATGGTGACAATGACTTCCCCTTTACCATGTAGAGACTCCTGCAGGTGTGTTTACAAAGTTTCTGATAGCTTTCTAGATCCATTCACTTCCCTAAGATAATGAGTTTAGGCTGCAAATCAAAGGAAGGGCTGGCTGATGATTAAATTTCTCAGGGGTATTCTTTTACCCCCCTTCTATTCAGCTCTTAAGTTCATATGGCACAAAATTTCTTGGCAGTCCACTGACAAGATAAGGGGGCAATGTGTTCATCCTCCATTGAACCATGTAAATCTTTGACATCCAAGCATTTTAGGAGAGGGTCTCCTACTATACACTATCGCATCGCTAGGACCTTGGTATATGATTCCTGTTGTCCCCATATCATGGAAGGCCAAAAATCCCAAGATCAAAAGTCCACAGTGAAACATCTGACTTCAATGCCCAACTTATGTTTTGAGGCCCCCATCTTCACTAAGCCCTTGGCCTGAATATTTCATCTTTCCTCTTAGATCACCCATGATTTTAAAAAAATGGTTTATTTTAAGCATATTTTATCTAATATTCTTATCTTTTAACAACGGAAGCCCAGTTGGCCAGAAAACTAGCCAACTATTTGTTGGGTACTAATGCTTTTTTTCATTTAACAGTTTATCTAAAGAGTATTCCACAATTTTTGGCAGAGATTTTCCTTAGCATTTTTATAGCTGCAAATGACTTTGGTATGGATGGATATATTACAATTTATTTAAATGGTCACTGATTTATAAACATCTAATTTGTTTACAGTCTTTTGCTAGTTCAAACGATTCTATAAGAATGTTGCAAAATGATATAAAATTCAATTCGGTAAGATGATGTAAAATATTTATACATCTAATAAAATAGCTTCCAACATATAAAGCAAAATAGTCTTATGAAAATTATAAAGATACCAAATCCTAAAAAAAATATTAACGGAACAAAACAAATCTAAGAATTTATAAAAACATTGAAAAAGCAACCACCAACACTAAGTCAGGTTTATTCTTAAAATAAAAGAGTAACTTAATGTTAGAAAATGTATACATGTCACTCCACACAAATTAATTGAAAGAGGAAAACTGTATGATTATCTCAATAGATATAAAAAATCTATTTATTTATGATATTAATATTTATTTGCAATAAAAAATTCTTAGTTAACTATGAATGCGCAGTAGACAGAATTCCAAGATGGCACCCAAGCTCCCTGGCCCCTGTTTTATTCTTGGGTGGAACAACGAGCACAGAGGATACAGCCCAAAGCCCAGAGGGTGGAGCCAAGAGCCACAAGAATTATCTCCAGACCTCATGAAAAATCCAACATTGGCCGGGCTGAACTTCAGAACCTTTATGGATCGATGACTCCTTTTCTCCTCTATTTTTCCCACCTTGGAACTGGAATGTCTATAGCTTTATCCTACACCTGTTCCACCATTACGTGGTAAAAGTGTTAGGGGCATATAACTTGTCTCTTTAGTTTCACAAGCCCACAGATAGAAATTGTGCCCTAGGATGGATTAATCATAGGCACCTCTTCCACACCTGATTTAGATGATGAGATTTTGGACTTTGTGCTATGAGATTTTGATGAGGTTTTGAACTTGAGCTGATAATGTAATAAGATGAAGAATTTGGGAAGCTTGAAATGGGTGAATATGTTTTGCATGTGAAATGAACATGAGTCTTTAAGGGCCAGATGGTGGACTGTAGTAGGCAGAATTCTAAGTTTTCTCTCAAGATTCCCAGCCCCTGGTGTATACACACTTTCTCCCAGTTATTTAAGCAAACATTAAGCTAGGTGCTGCTTCAAGGGGTTTTGCAGATGTATTATAGTCCCAAATCAGTTAATCTTAAATAGGGAAATTATGCAGTTAGGAGAGATCTAATCACATGAGCCCTTTAAATCTGGTTGTACAGGTCAGAGGCAGGGTAGCTAGATTCAAAGTGTGAGAGGGATTCAACATAAAGTAGGTTCCCATTGCTGATTTTGGAGATGGAGGGGGCCATATAGATTAACTTCGCCTGTTTTTGAACTTCATAAAACTAGATTCCTATAGTATATACTGTCTGGTGTCTAGCTTCTTTAACTGAACATGTTTTTGTTGAAATTCATCCAGATTTATCCAAATTGTTGTGTATAAGTAGTTCTTTCCTTTTATTTCTGAGTAATATGCATTGTATTAACATACCATGATATGTCCATTCTTTCCAAACATTCTGCTATTTTGAATAAAGCTGCTATAAACATTTCTGTACGTGTTGTTTTGTAGACATATACCTATATTTCTCTTGAAAAAAATGCCATTAGTTGAAAAACACTTTACTTTCCTCCAATGGATTGCACTACTACATTTATTTTTAAAAAGTTAACCATATATGTGTATCTGTTTCTGGACTCCCTACTTTCTTCCAACAATGAACTTGTTTGGCTGTACACCAACTGATTACTCTAGCTTATATCAATAAGTAATTACATTTTTTTAAATGCCATTTTTTCTCTGCATTGGGCATATATAAGTCTTTCAACCAGAGTATTTTTAAAATGTTGGAAAAGGAATAGTTTTCTTGACAGAAAATGTCTTTGTTGTAATTAGGGGGACTTATGTCCAAGAGTAGCACAGGGTATTTATAAAGGGTCTTTTAAAAAATAGACTTGAGCCAAAGAACTTGAAAGATTGGCTTGATTTTCTTGGAATTTCTAGTTGGAATTACAATTTTAAGGAGAATATGGTATTATTATATCAGTCTCACATCTTCCTATTATATAATAATTACCAAAGGTCATTAAGTACAATAAAATTTTAAATTAATATCTAGGGTTCCAAATTTCTGAATGTCCCTCCTATAGTTAAAGTATGTTTTTATCTCAGCTTTGTCAACAATTGCGACTTTCTGTTTTACTTTGTAGTTCCAGGTTTCTGTTCCTTTCGCTATGGATTGTCTTTCCTTGTGCACTGTTGTAATGTTATAATAACAGCACAGCGCGCGTGCCTGAACCTCACAATGGTAGTCATGGTGAATAGCACAGATCCACATGGTTTGCCCAACACCTCCACAAAGAAGCTCCTGGATAATATAAAGGTACATCAATAATTTTCCCCACAGTCAAATGTTTAAAAGCCTGTCTTGCTAACTAATTTGTGTAGATATGGAATTGTATTGATATGATAGTATAATTGAAAAAGAAGCTCAAGTCTTCCTACCTTGCCAGGAGTGACCTAAATAAAATGTCCCATGATTAAAGTATGCCTCAATATTTCTGAAGGGCTCGTTGTGTAAATCCTTCTATGTGAGAGAGAATAAAACCCAAGAGTTAGGGCTTCTTTACAATCAAGAAATTTGGACAAGAGAAAAAAAAGGGAAAGCATTTTAAATCAGGAGTGGAAGGTGAAGACACATTACATCTTTTAAGTTTTTGACATGCAGGATATCTAAATGTTTCATTAATTTCGTCTCTGGAAGATAATCAGTTGTTATCTACCAGAAGATGTAGATGCAGGAAAAAATAAAAACAAGATAGATAATGTCAGTAAAGAGATGGAAACTATAAAAAGAATGAAAAAGCAATACTAGAAATCAAGGAAATTATAACAAAGAATGCTTTTGAGGGGCTCATCAGTAGACTCCACACCACTGAGGAAATAATTAGTGAACATGAACATGGGTCAATAGAAACTTCCAAAGTTGAAATGCAAAGAGAAAGAGAATTTTAAAAAATTAACAGATATTTCCCAAATTGTAGACAGTATCAAATGGTATAACATGTGCATGACCAGAATACCAGAGAGAATAGGAAACAAGAAATATTTTTTTCAAAAATTGGCTGAGAACTTTCCATAATTAATGACAAACATCAAACCACAGATCCAAGAAGCTCAGAGAACACCAAACAAGATAAATAGCAAAAACAAAAACAAAGAAAAGCCACCTAGGCATACCATATTTAAATTGCAGAAAACCAAGACAAAAAGAACATTTCAATAAAACCAGATGAAGAAAATACCTACAGAGGAACAAGTATAAGAATTACAGCAGACTTCTTATCAGAATCCATGCAAACAAGGAGAGAAAAGTGAACTTTTTAAGGTGTTGAAAGAAAGAAAACCCCTGACAACCTAGAATTCTGTATTCAATAAAATTATTGACAAAATTGAAAGACTGTAAAATTTCAAGCTGTAGCTATAACTTGAGAAAGCCTTTATTGTCTTTCAATTTTTGTCCTTCGATTTTCCCTTCATATATACGAATTTACTGCCAGCAGGCTTACCACAAAAGAAAAGTTGAAAGATGGTAGATTTTAATCCAACTATATTGATAATCACTTTAAATGTGAATGTTCTAAACACATCAGTTAAAAGACAGAAATTGTTAGAATTGATAACAAATAAAGATCCTCAAATATTCTATCTACAAGAAATCCTGTTAAAATATAAAGACTCGGATAAGTTAGAAGTAAAGGGATGAAGAAAGATGTAAACTATGCAACCATGAAAACACAAATCAAAAGAAAACTGAAGTAGCTATATTAATTTTAGACAAAGCAGAGTTTATAGCAATGACGATAACCAGAGATAAAGAGGGCATTACCCAATGATCAAAAGAGTGAATTCTCCAAAAACAAATGATTCTAAACATGTGTATCCCTAACAACAGAGCAGCAAAATATAGGGGGCAAAAACTGTGAGAACTGAAAGGAAGAATAGAAAAATACATACTTGGTAACTGTTTTCTGCTTGTTAAATCTGTTCTTTGTTAATTTTTTTTTTCATTCACATTTTGCCTTCTCTGGGTTTAACTGAGCATTTTATATGATTGAATTTTATCTCCTCTCTTGATATATCATTTATACCTGAAAAAAAACTATTTTAATAGCTTCCATAGGTTTTATAATATACATTTGTAATAATACAAATCTACCTCCAAATAACACTATACTATTTCATGTATCATGAAGGCATCTCATAACAGAATATTTCTAATTCCTCTCTCCCATGTCTGTGACTACTGTTATTCATTTTATGTATCTATATGTTATAAACACTCAAAACATTCCTTCAACAAAAAGTTATCTTTTAGATCAATTCAAAATAAAATATTTTCCACTTTCATTTATTCTTTTTTAATTTTTTGTTTATTTATTTATTTTTAATGGCATGAAGGGCATGATAGTTTATTTTTAAAAATTGTACCACACTGATCATGATGACCAGCATACACATGATAATGGCATTTATTCTTTTCTAATGGTCTTACTTCTTAAATGTAGATCCACATTTTTTAGCTATATCACTTTTCTTCTGCCTGAAGAACTTCTCTTAACATTTTTTTGTGGGTTGTGCTTTTGTTGTTGCATATAAGAAATCTTTGCATAACCCAAGATCAAAAAAAATTTTCTATGTTTTAGAAGTTTTATAATTTTTCATTTTACTGTTAAATCTATGATTCATTTTGAATTACTTTTTGTACATGTTGCATTAAAGATCTTTTTTTACATATGGATATACAATTTTTTTCAGCCCAATTTGTTGAGAAAACTTTTCTTTCTCCACTGAATTGCCTCTGAATGTTCATTGAAAATTAGTAGTTGGAGGTGTAACACTACCTACTGCTAATTTTAAGACTTACACAGAGTTATAGTAATAAAGACAGTGTAGAATTAGTGTAAAGACAGAAAATAGATCAATGAAATATAATAGAGAGACTGACACACATATGAACAACTGATTTTTCAAGATATGCAAAAGAACAAACATAAAACTGAACTTCATCAGAATTTAAAATACTGTTAAGATAATGAAAAAACAAGCCAGTGACAGGGGCACATATTTGCTAATCATATCTTATAAAGACCTTCTATCAACACTCAATTAAAAAACATAACCCAATACAAAAAATGGAAAAAAGATGGGAACAGCTATTTCACCAAAGGAGATACACAGAGGAAAAATACTCACATGAAAAGATGCTCTATATCATTTGACATTGGAGACAAACATCAACTACAAAGATAAATTACTGCACACTGATTCAAATGGCTAAAATTGTAATGATTGCAAATATAAAGTGTGTGCAGGAATGTGGAGGAACTAGAATTCTCCTACAGTCCTGGTGAGAATGCAATGTGGTACAACCACCTTGGAATACACTTTGCCATTTCATAAAAAATTAAGCATATGCCTACCATATGAGACAGCCATTCCACTGCTAGTTATTTACTGAAGAGAAATAAAAGCATATGTCCATTCAGAGACTTGTACATAAATGTTCTATAAACATTTTTGTCTAGCTTTATTTCTGATAGCCAAAAAACTGGAAATAACCTAAATGTCCATCAGTAGGTGAATGAATGAACAAACTATGGCACATCCACAAAATGGAGTACTACTTAGCAGTATAATGGAATGAACTACTGACACAAAGAACAACATAGATAAAACTGAAGATAATTATGCCAAGTGAAATAAGCTAGACAATAAAAAAGAGTACATACCGTAGGATTCCCTTAATATAAAACTTCTAGAAAATGAAAACTAAGTTACAGCAACAGGCAGCAGATCAGTGGTGGGGGAGGGCAGGAGGGAAGAATTACAAAAAATATAGGAGGAAGTTTTTGGAGATAAAGAATATGTTCACTGTCTTAATTGTGGTGATAGCTTCACAAGTATATATATAGATACAGTTTATTGTGTCAATTATCTATTTTACATAAAATCTATTCTGTATGAAATCTATTTTGTATAAAATCTATTTTATATTAAGTGTTTTGAATTATATTCTTAAATATTTATGATATTCCAGTGCTTTGGTTTAAATACTGAGAACCTCATATTCTAGAGAAATGGCTACTCACGGGAGTTGTATTTTAGAGCCTTCACTATGGCTCTAAAAGAGGAGGGAGCTCTTGAGCTATAGAGCTTGAAAGATTTCTCTAGCACATGCATCAGCCCGCCACCCCATGAAACCTTTTGCCATCCCATGAAATTTCCTGTCACAATTCAGTTTACTGCTACATAAGGTACTACATTTAAAAATGAAGAAACAGAATACATAATTATTCTAAATAGAAAAACACACCAGAAAATTATTCCACAAAGCAGATCTAAATTGTAGTCTAACATTACAAAATAACCTAAAAATTAGTAAAGCAATTATAGCTATGGAAGGAACACCATAGTGCAGTATCTACAATAACTCAAAGTAGACATGGCCAGACCACAAGAGGCTTTGCTTGGAAAGCAGATGAATGAAAAAAGGAAATTGACAGGAAAGGAATATGAAAAAGTCAGAACAAACATTTTAGAAAAAAAGACGAAATAACAAGAAAAACACGGAAGAACAGACACACACAGATATTTTACCACAGTAAGAAACACTGATTATAGAAAAGAAGATGACAAAGAAGGTAGATGAGGAATATTCTGTAGTCAGTCTTCCCTCTTCCATCAAAGTCAAGGAGATTGTGTCATTATTCTTTTTTAAGTGTACCAACCTGACAGTTAGAAATTCTACCATAATTTTAAAGTATATATTCTTTTATTACTAATGGGATTACACATTTGTATACTTCTGTGACCTATGTTTATTGATCATTTCCATTTTGTTCTCTTATAAATTATCTGTTGATACCTGGATACATTTTCCTTACTGAGGTATTTTTTATGCATTTATATGACCCATACAAATGAGTATATATATTTATTTCTAAGATTTACTTAGAGTCATTTATACATTTATATGTGGAGTACTTTGTTCAATGGCAACTAGTTAATGCACTGTATAGAAAAATATAAACTGAGGATTTATCTTTCTGGTGTGAGTAGTTTCAGTATGAGCTCAGGGGATTTAAACCAATTCTGGTGAACTTTTTTTGTTTTCTACATTCTGCTGTGGAGAGTGATGGCTTTAAGCCATAAGAAAAACTATCCAAGATTTTGAGTGATGTGTTCACATGCACAGGGAGAGTTGAACAAATGCCTGCTGGCCCACCTGATATGGGTAAGGGTGAGTATTGACTTCCTTGGTGCTTCCTGTGATAAAAAACAAGAAAAATAAAACAAAACAAAACCTGGCTGAGCATTCTGCTTCATCTTCTGTGTAGCCTCCTTCGCCTCAGTGGAAAAGATCTGGAACTTCCCTGGCACCCAGGCTACGGTACGGATGTGCCTCACTGGTTATTATTTGGTATTCTCAGAGAGTCACTCCTACCAGATTTTTCCATGGAAGTCCTTTTCCATCCAAGAGAAATATTACACTCTAGAGGCCACAGCTATAGGGTGACAGTGACTTGAAAAGGAGAGAAAAAAGAGGAATGGAGGGATAATAGTGATGACAACAAACATATGGATTCCTACCTATTTTATTTAATATTCAACCAAAAATAACATCCAGCACATTCACTGTTTATTCAGGAAACTCTTCGTTATTTAATATGTTCCTCCTAATTATGCAAGTAACAGAGAAAGTTTAGAAAATGCCACTATCTTAAACACTTCCAAATAAACTTTATCCTGTCCTCCTCTACTACCATTAAGATTTCTTCCTGTTAAGTGGGTCCAAAAACTTGTGCAACCTCCTCCCTCATAGTCTCAACAATAAATTCAATATTAGGATTTTCTTTTATCATTCTTTTTTTTTTTTTGAGATGGAGTCTCGCTCTGTCGCCCAGACTGGAGTGCAGTGGCGCGATCTTGGTCACTGCAAGCTCCACCTCCCAGGTTCACGCCATTCTCCTGCCTCAGCCTCCCGAGTAGCTGGGACTACAGGCGCCTGCAACCACGCCCGGCTAATTTTTTGTATTTTTAGTAGAGATGGGGTTTTCTAGTAGAGACGGGGTTTCACTGTGTTAGCCAGGATGGTCTCGATCTCCTGACCTCGTGATTGCCCGCCTCGGCCTCCCAAAGTGCTGGGATTACAGGCGTGAGCCACCGCGCCCGGCCATCATTCTTTAATAATGTAAAAAGAAGCAACAGAAGGCCCTCTAACCTAGGAATGGACTAACAAATACATTTCTGGAAAAAATATGCCACATCAGAGCCAAGTGAAGGAAGAGAAATGGCCTTTTTCTTTTTATTGTTCTGTGCAGTTGTTTTCACAGTTCAGTCTGAGAACTCTTCATGGTTTTATCTTCTCTCTTTCATGACTTTGCTCTCTGGGAGCAATACGTATATGGGGAAAAGTGATTTTGCGAATGAGCTTAAATTAATGGAGGAGTTAGAGAAAGCAAACAGGGAAGAGGAAATTCACAACTGCAGTATGAGTAGTACTATGAAGTACAGGAAATTAACTATTTAATTGTATGTATGCTACGCAGGAGGAGTTTACATGCAGTTTAGCAACATTCAAGAAACAAGCATTAAATGTCTATGCTGTGAAAGGTACTGGAGGGAGGTACAGATGGTGTCCTTGGCTGTGAGGACTTTACATTACTCCAATGATAAAATGTTAATATGTACAGAAAATGGTGTGATAAAAGAATAAAGAAGGTCCTGTGATAAAGAATACTAGTAAGAGGGGAGCTACTTTCCATGAGGTGAGCCAGAACAGTTTCCCTGAATCCCTAAATGTCACAGTAAATTTCTGATATGCAGAGTGATTCAACATGCCCCCCTTGTCTTTTAGAACCCTGTGTATAATTGGAGCCCAGATATCCAGGGAATCATCTTGAGTTCCACCTCCTATGGTGTCATCATCATCCAAGTTCCTGTTGGATACTTCTCTGGAATATATTCTACAAAGAAAATGATTGGCTTTGCATTATGTCTCAGCTCTGTGTTAAGCCTGCTCATCCCACCAGCAGCTGGAATTGGAGTAGCTTGGGTCATTGTATGTCGAGCAGTTCAGGGAGCAGCCCAGGTATTAAAATAATGCTAAAACTGAACAGAGTTTAAATTCACAGGAAGTATTAGAGATTAAATGTCAAATCTTTCTCATTTCAGGGGATAGTTGGAACAGCCCAGTTTGAAATATATGTCAAATGGGCTCCTCCCCTGGAACGAGGCCGACTTACTTCTATGAGTACATCAGGTAAAGAATTAAAGCCTAGAATGTTTGAATCCTATTTTCATCTCATTGTATTACATTCTTCCCTAGAGCCATAAGAAATGTGTGTTTTGAATGGTCAAGGGCTTTGGAAATCATCTGTTTCAGCATTCTTGCTATGAAGATGAGAGAATTGTATAGAATGGAGAAGAGGCATCCTTATCTCAAACAACAGAGAAAAAGAGAAAAGAAAATATTTTTATTATTTTCTTCTGATGTTTGTGTTATGATACACAAATCTATTTCACAGGAAATTGTTCATTGCTACAGTGAGGCTACATTATCTCTGCTTTCAGATGCCTGCATTAATTAGGGGTGTTCTTTGTACCTACTGATTAGGGTTTTTGCTGGGACCCTTTATTGTCCTACTTGTGACTGGAGTTATCTGTGAATCTCTGGGCTGGCCCATGGTCTTCTATATTTTTGGTGAGTCTCTTTCTGTAAAATCCTAGTTATTATTCAGAATCTAAAAAAATTTAAACATTAAAACCCAATATAATGTAATAATTCATATAAAGTTAATATTAAAAATCACGAACTCCACTGAGTGAAAGAGAGAAGTCAATACTCATTAAGTTCCTATCACAAGCAAGGTATTATGCTTAGAACTATACATGTATTTTTGTACATAACTTTTATAATTCTATAATGTAGGCGATATAGATGCATATGCTTTTATATGAAACTCTCCAGGAAAAGGATGATCAGAATAAATAAGTTTACAGATTTTAGAAATATATTACTTTTTATACTTAACATTCAAAGCATGATGTGGAGCACTACCACATAATCAAACACATTAATTTCTACAGTAAAAAATGAAATCTGTGCAAACTAGAACACACAAAAAACTATAAAGAAATAAGGTTTACAAATAAGTGATAAAATCACTTTTGGCTCTCTGATCTTGGTTTCAGGTTTGTGAATAAGAAAATGTGGATAGGTTCTATTATGCCCATTTGATATGTGAGGAAACTTCAAAAGGCTTAGGTAACTTGATCAAAGTCATATACTTAAGGCAAAATTGGAAGAATTTATTTACAAAATGATCACTTAAAAAGGTAGGTATGAGATGCGGTGAAATTCTAGGAATAGTCCAGTTACCTGGGGCTAGCGATACAGGAGCTCGGAACATCTAGCATCCCCAGGTCCAAAGGCATCAAGCAAGGAAGTAGTTATCAGAATCCATTAGGAGAGCCCTATAGAGCAGGATGCCTTCAAAGAACTCATGATTTTTCATAAAAGGACACATAGATTGAGGCAATCATAAGACAGAGCTAACCAGGGTTTGAAAAGACACCTTGATCTCACTCAGTTCTCTCCCTCTCATCTCTGCCGGGAATTTCTGTTGGCCAAATCCAGGTGGAAGCAGAGGACATGGGGGCCTACTGATGTTCATTCAAATCAGCCATCTGTAGCCAAAGTAAGGTGAAGAAGGATGAGGAGTACATCTAGGGGGACAAACAGAAGACATCCAATACATACAGTGAGCAGATGGCAGAGGCGTAATCTGAAAACATGTCTTCCATCCTCAAAATTCCATTGCTGTTAATGACTGTGTTAGTCTTCAGTAGTAGACAATGGTCAGCATAGTGATGGAACAAAAGCCCCTTATCAGGAAAGGGGATGAAAAAACTGAGAATGTCTAGCCTGAAGAAGAGAAAACTTGAGAGAACATACCTTGTAGGACTTTATATAAATAAAATGCAGACCTGTTTTGAATTACAAAACTAACCCAAATATACAGAAATTACGGGGGAGCAGGGGAGCAGGGGTGAGGTTTCAGCTCCATATAAGGAAAACTTTTGAATAACTAATGCTGCCCAACATTGCTGATCAAGGGTTGAATGACATCTAATATTTATGTTGTATTTTTATGATAAGATCATGTACAGCAATGTATGCCACTTACAGTTATCATGGGTGGCTTCATGAAACTCAAACGAAGGTGTTACACAACTACACATTGTACTATGATAATAGCTTTACTGTGAAGTCCCTCACATGTTTTTTCCTTATCACTAAGAATTGAGGAAAAGGGATTAGATGACAGCTGTTTAGGAATTTAGGTATCTGCCTCCCACAACCTTTTTACTATAAATTATATGATGTCCACGTATGTCAAATGACCTGTTCGTTAGTGGCAGAGGGAAAATTAAAACCAAGATTGTTTTAAAATTCCATTTGAATATTCTTGCCAATAAAGTTGAACAAATCTGAATAGATACTGTTTTAAAGAATACGACAATAACTGTCTTTAAGCAGCTGATAATTGCTGGAGATTACCAAATAGAGTAAATTGAGTCACAGACTTACATTTGCACTTAAAATGGCCTGGCCAGCTGGGCGCAGTGGCTCACGCCTGTAATCCCAGCACTTTGGGATGCTGAGGTGGGTGGATCACCTAAAGTCAGGAGTTCGGGACCAGCCTGGCCAACATGGTGAAACCCCATCTCTACTAAAAATACAAAAAATTAGCTGGGCGTGGTGGCAGGCGCCTGTAATCCCAGCTACTTGGGAGGCTGAGGCAGGAGAATCACTTGAATCCGGGAGGCAGAGTTTGCAGTGAGCCAAGATCGTGTCATTGCACTCCAGCCTGGGCAACAAGAGTGAAACTCCGTCTCAAAAAAAAAAAAAAAAAAAAAAAATGGCCTGGCCATCCTGCTATATTTGTCTCCTAAAGACTATTTCAAACTTCTTAACTCTTCTCAAATCTCTAAAATGATTCCCTTTCCCTGTCTTCTGTCCCAAGTAACCTCCCTTTGACCATTGAAATCATTGCATAATCTGTCTGTACCCATTGCCTACATTTCCTAGCATCTCACGCTCTCCTTAACTCACATCTGACTAGTGTCTGTGGCATCAAACACAGCTATTGTCAAGATCACTTACAGCTTCTGTCACCGCTGCCCTGAGGCCCAGGCCAGAGGGCGCTTGCCCTAGATTCCACACTGTGGAGAGCCCATTCTAGACCCTCTCTAGCTAGGCTGTCTTCATAGGGCAGGTGCCAAGACAGTAGGCTCAGTAGAGCCCATGGCTCTGCTTCTAATCATCATGCCTGGAATGTCTTGCTTAAATAGAACCAAGGCTATTGGTTATATTGGAAAAGACCAGCAGGGCTCTTCCCAACATCCATTGAACCGGGGAGTGACCAAGGGAGGTAGGAGGCACTATTTGCATAAGATATGAATGGTGCACAATGGGGAAGGCAAGAGTTTCCACATATATCCATTCAAAGTACCTAGTGAGGTGGGAATGGATCTGGGTAGGAATGGGTCAAGCTTCAGTCTAGTCGCCAGAGATTTGTGTTCAGAATTCTAAATTTAAACATGACTCTTCAGGTCATTTTTTTCCCTTTGGCTTCTTTCAAAATTGTCTTTGATTTACTGAAGTTGAATATTATATTGTAACCGAAAATCAAGTTAGTTGCTTACCACATGTAGAGTCCAATTAACAAGAGTGGGGTCTGGTACATTCCAAAGCTAGCTTGGGGAAGGGACACAAAATTTCTGGCTTTTAAATGTGCCGTTTCACCTTCAGCTGAAGTGGCAAAAAAAAAAAAAAAAAGTAAGCATTTTCATATGGTAGGGGAGGAAATGAGCAAGGGCAGGGGTCCCCTTGCTACCGGGCAGTTATCTACTGCACAGTTGAGGTAGCGCTTACATGGGCAGAAGTAGATTGAAAAAGTGACCAAAAAGGGCATGTTTTCAAACATGCTCTCCAGGTGGAAGAAAGTTCCGAGGAGAGTGGAAGTTCCGAGGCCACGCCCTAGAGATGAAAGTTCCCTGGCAATTTGGTCTGCAAATTGACCGTCAGCTCTGGAGGAGAGCTGTGTCTTGAAGCACGTAGTTAGGAGAATTTTTCCTATAGCGAATGTCTGGTGAGGGGAGGAGGTGAAACGTTATATTTGCATTTCTGAAGGGCTAAGTTGGAAATGAGGAGCAAGAGGAAAAGGGGAAAGGGGAAAAGAAGAGAAAGCTTTAAAAAATAGTAATTCGTCTCAGAAAACAAAAAATAGTAATTCATTCCCGTTTTCTTAAAAAACTGGGGTAATTTGGTTACAACATGTCAGGTTGTAACTTTTTCTTTAATTTATTCTTGGCATTCTCTGGGCTTCCTATATCTGTGGTTTGAGGTTTATTATTAATTTTAAGAAATTCTCAGTAATTATTGCTTTAAATATTTTTTCTAATTTTTTTCTTTCCCCTGCCTCCCTCCCTCCCTTCATTCCTCCCTCCCTTTTTACCTCCCTCCCTTCCTTGCTTTTTCTTTTCTTTCTTCCTTTCTTTCGCTTTTTTCTTTTTTTCTCTTTCTCTCTTTCTCTATTTCTTTCTTTCTTCCTTCCAGTATGTTTCTTTACATGTATATCACACCTTGCAGTATTTTTTTATTACATGTATATTACAGCTTTTATAATTGTCCTACAGTTCTTAGACATTTCATTCTTTTTTTTTTTTTTTTTTTTTTTTTTTTTTTTGTGAGACAGAGTCTTGCTTTTGTCGGCCAGCCTGGAGTGCAATGGCAGTATCTCGCTCACTGCAACCTCAGCCTCCTGGATTTAAGCGATTCTCCTGCCTCAACCCCCTGAGTAGCTGGGATTACAGAGGCACATCACTATGCCTGGCTAATTTTTTTGTATTTTTAGAAGAGACAGGGCTTCACCATGTTGACCAGGCTGGTCATGAACTCCTGACCTCACGTGATCCATCCGCCTCGGCCTTCCAAAGTGCTGGGATTACAGGCGTGAGCCACCGTGCCCAGCCCATTCTGTCTTTTTAGTTCTTTTTTCTGTCTTTGCAATTCAGTTTTAGAAATTTCTATAGCCATTTTATCAAGCTCACTGATTTTTTCTTGGTCATGTCTAGTCTACTGATGCATCAAAGGCATTCTTTATTTCTATTATAGTATTTTTATCTCCAGCACCCTAGCCTCCCCATCTAGGGGTGTAGTTTCTCCCTGGACAATATAATTCATGCTTATGGGTAAACTACCACTCACTAACATTTGTGTCCCACAAATAATTTGAACTTTCTGAGTCTCAGTTTGCTCATTTTGAAAAAGAGATAATAAACAGTATTATATGAATTTTTGGGAAGTTGATTGAATAAAATAATTTTTTTCTTTTTTGTCCGCTACAAAGTCAACTCCATAAAGGCAGGGACTTTGGTCTGTTTTATTCACTGCTGTATCCCCAGTACTTAAAATAGGTGCATGGTAAATAATCGGCACTTAATCAATATTTGTCAAATGAATGCAAGTCTTCTGGAAGACTGACCGATGAGCACTATATACTTTCTGTCCCAGCAGAGAATTCCTCACAGTCAAATTATTAATATAAAAAACTCATAGAAACAATTTGTCAAACTCTTATAGAACTCCAATAATCCCTGAAGCCTGGGCTGTATCTCAGGAACATAGCTGAGGCTAAGCTGTCAAAACTGGGTGATAATAGCAAAGACATGGAGTCAACCTAAATGCCCATCAGTGATAGACTGGATAAACAAAATGTGGTACATATACACCATTGAATACTATGCAGCCATAAAAAGAATGAGATCGTGTCCTTTGCAGGTAAATGGATGGAGCTGGGGGCCATTCTCCTTAGCAAACTAACACAGTAACAGAAAACTAAATACCGCATGTTCTCATTTGTAAGTGGGAGCTAAATGATGAGAACACGTGAACACATAGAGGGGAACAACACACACTGAGGGGAACACCCTCTACCACTGGGTAAAGGGTGAGAAGAGGTAGAGGATCAGGAAAAATAACTAATGGATACTAGGCTTAATACCTGGGTGATGAAATAATCTGTACAATAAACCCATATGACACAAGTTTACCTATATAAATAACCTGCACGTGTATCCCTGAACTTAAACATTAAAAACAAAACAAAACAAAACAAAACAACTGGGCAATTGTCAAGCCCTGTGCAGGCTCAGCTGTGCCATCCTCTTATGGTGGAACACATGAG
Organism: Gorilla gorilla gorilla; assembly: GCF_029281585.2. Lineage (NCBI taxonomy): Eukaryota > Metazoa > Chordata > Mammalia > Primates > Hominidae > Gorilla > Gorilla gorilla. The sequence continues at coordinate 43,499,586 of NC_073229.2, read as the reverse complement.
GAATTTGAAAAGATGAGGGCCTGAGGGCAGGGAGGTCCAGCTGTCAGGAGTGGAGGGAGCAGAGGATAGGAGATCAGGAAAGGGCATAGGCCTTACCCCATTTCTAGTAGGGAGGGGTCCCTGTGGATAAAAGGAGGACTGAAAAACACAAGCCTTGTTGGAAAGTTTCAAAAAAGAAAGAGGAGGTCCAGTTTCTCAGCCTGATACATTGAAAAATGCCAGTTTGGGAAAGAGATCCACTACAAACAGAGACTTCCAATTCTAACTTATCCTGCTTTGATAGGTGCTTGTGGCTGTGCTGTATGTCTTCTCTGGTTTGTTCTGTTTTATGATGACCCCAAGGACCACCCATGTATAAGCATCAGTGAAAAGGAATACATCACATCCTCCCTGGTCCAGCAGGTAGAATACAGTTCTCCATATTGGCATCTCCCAGATTCTACTCCAAACTAAACATGTTCCAGTTTGCTCTAATGTGCTAATTGTTAATGAATTTCTCTCCAGGTCAGTTCAAGTAGACAACCTCTGCCTATCAAGGCTATGCTTAAGTCGCTTCCAGTCTGGGCTATTTCCATTGGTAGTTTTACGTTTTCCTGGTCACATAACATCATGACACTATACACTCCAATGTTTATCAACTCCATGCTTCATGTTAATATAAAAGAGGTAAGTATACTATTTGTTCTTTTTTTTAACTTCACGAAAGACTCTGTGTACATTTGTCTGTCTCTAACGACCCTAGTCGCAGCTCTTGACAGCTCCTCACACTGTCTGGCTACTGCTCTTCACCTGGAAACTAACTGTTTCTGCTCTTTCTATGAACATTGCCCAAAACAGAAGGCATTGATGTAGACATAAGTGTCTGGCACTCCAGCAACATCACACATGCATCTATATTTCCACACATTCCCCATCTCCCATTCACTGTGTGACTCCCTTTGTATATTACTTAAGGCTCAACACCACCATTCCCTGCAGGGACTGGGGGCCTCCTACGAAAGTCACTTAGCCAGGCCCTGTCACTCTGCCAAGCTTTTACCAATCCTCTCCAAAGTAAGGTAATGAGTCTGGGCTATGAAGCCAAGACTCAAGTCTTACTTTGGAAGGACTGGCATACCCATTGCTCATCTGGCTTGGAGAATCACTGATGCGGGCAAACTCCTATTGTTCGATACCATAATAACCAGACAAGACAAGACTCCTTTAGAAATGGAGTCTGTCTGGGCTTACCACTTTGCCGCATTCTGTAATGAGCTTCCAGTAAACCAGCCTAGGGGCTGGCATACCAGTAAGGTCTTATAAACTCTCTCTGACTCAATTTTATACTTCATGAAACCCTGAAGTTGCTGCAAGGACTGGTAGCAGCTGGTCCAGTGTAAGCACCATACGCATGTCTGTAATTGTCATCTTTATCCTATCATTTTCCCCAGGGCCAGTATTTCCTATTCCCAATGTAGTCTTCCTCCTCTATTACCCAGTGCTTTTACGTTTCATGATACTGAAATTGGAAGATTTGACAGATTATGACAAATATTACTGACCTCAAAGCTATTTTTCTCTTTCTTTTGGGTAATGTGGTCCCAGCAGTAATTCTGTTGTTGTATGTTGATGGTTTCCTATATGAAAGTACACATTTTAGATAATAAATTTTAGCATAGGGATTACTCTGTGTGTCAGTACTGCTTTACCCATCAAATTCACTCCAAGAATAATGTTTCCTCTTCAGAATGGGTTCTTGTCTTCCCTTCCCTATTTGTTTGCCTGGATCTGTGGTAACCTAGCAGGTCAGTTATCAGACTTCTTCCTGACCAGGAATATTCTCAGCGTAATTGCTGTCCGGAAACTCTTCACAGCAGCAGGTAAGCAACAGCCGGAACATTTAAGCACTTGGGAGATACTTCTCCCCTATCTTTAGGATGCACCTGACTATGTTGTCTGAATCACTCCCCAGGATTTCTCCTTCCTGCAATCTTTGGTGTCTGCCTGCCTTACCTGAGTTCCAGCTTCTACAGCATTGTCATTTTCCTAATACTTGCTGGTGCAACAGGCAGCTTTTGCTTGGGTGGAGTGTTTATAAATGGCTTGGATATTGCTCCCAGGTAGGATTTGTTTATATGCTTTTTTTAACCTTTAACAAATAAATATTGTATATATTTATTGTGTACAACATGATGATTTAAAATATGGATACTTTGTGGAATGGCTAAAATCGAGCAAAGTAACATGCATTACCTCACACACTTAGCATTTTTTTGTGTGTGGGAACACAAAATTTACTCTTAGGAATTTTCAAGAATATAATACATTGTTTTATACTATAGTCACTGTGTTATACAATAGATCTCTTAAGCTTATTCCTCATATGTAAATAAAATTTGGTATCTTTTGGCTAACATCTCACTCCCAGTGCCTAGTAATCACTATTCTACTCTAATTCTAAGTCCAATTTTGTAAGATTCCACACGTAAGTGAGATCATGCAGTGTTTGTCTTTCTGTGTCTGACTTATTTCACTTAATGTCCTCCAGGTTCATTCAAGTTGTCACAAATGATTTGATTTCCTTCATTTTTAGGCTTAATAGTATCCCATTGTGTATATATACCACATGTTTGTTATCCCATTCATCTGCTGATGGACACTTAGGTTGATCCTATGTCTTGGCTATTGTGAATAATGCTGCAATGAACATGGTAGTGCAGATATCTCTTTTGACATTCTCACTTCATTTCCTTTGGATAGACACCCAGGAGTGGAATTGCTGGATCATATAGTGGTTATACTTTTAATTTTTTGAGGAACATCCATACTGTTTTCCGTAACAGCTGTACTAATTTACATTCCCACCAATGGTATGCAAAAGTTCCCCTTTTTTCCACATCCCCATCAACATTTACCTTTTGTATTTTTGATAACAGACACTCTAACAGGTGTAGGGGGATATCTCATTGTGGTTTTAATTTTAATTTCCCTGTGATTAGTGGTGTTGGGCATTGTTTTCATATACCTGTTGATAGTATATCTTTTTTTGAGAAATGTCTATTCAGGTCCTTTGCCCATTTTTTAATTGGGTTGTTTTCTTGTTATTGAGTTTGAGTTCCTTGTATTCTTTGGATATTAACCGCTTATTATATGTATAGTCTGCAGATATTTTCTCCTGTTCTTCAGGTTGTCTCTTCTGTCTGTTGATTGTTTCTTTTCCTGTGCAGAAGCTGTTTAGTTTGATATAATCCCATTTGTCTGTCTTTGCTTTCATTGCTTGTGCTTTTGTGATCCTAACCAAAAAAATCATTGCCCAGGTCAAAGTCATAGAGCTTGTCCCCTGTTTTCTTCTAGTAGTTTTACAGTTTCAGGTCTTATGTTTAAGTCTTTATCCATTTTGAGTTGATTTTTATATATGGCACGCAATGAGTCTAATTCCATTCTTCTGCATGTGGATACCCAGTTGCTCCAACAGCATTTATTGAAGACACCGTCCTTCCCTCATGTTGTGTTCTTGGCACCTCTGTCAAAAATCAATTCACCCTAAATGTTGGATTTATTTCTGGACTCTCTATTCTTCTCCATTGGTCTATGTATCTATTTTCATTCTAGTATCATGTTATTTTTATTATTAAAACTTTGAAGTATATTTTGAAATCAGAGAGTGTGCTGCCTCCAGTTTTGTTATTTTGGTTTAAGATTACTTTGGTTATTTGGGACCTTTTGTACTTCCATAGAAATTGTAAGATTGTTTTTCTATTTCTGCGAAACATGTCATGGGAATTTTGATAAGGATTGCATTGAATCTTTAGATTGCTTTGGATCGTACAGACATTTTAACAACATTAATTCTTCCTATCCATAAGCACAGGATATCTTTACATTTGTTTGTGTCTTCTTCAATATCTTCCACCAACGTTTTAGTTTTCATTGTGGTCTTTCACCTATTCAGTTAAATTTATTTTAAGAATTTTTTTCTTGTAACTATCATATATGGGATTGTTTCATTGATTTTGTGTGTGTGTGTGTGTGGATAGTTCACTGTAACTAGGGAGAGTTTTTAAAAATCTTTTTCTTTCTTAAATCCAAGCTCTCAAAAGTGTTGCTAAAAGTTGCTTGCTTTTGTATAAATTTAAGGCATGCAAATACAGTTTTGTTAAGTGGATATATTATGTAGTGGTGAAGTTTGGGTTTTTAGGGTAACCATTACCTGAATAATGTACATCATACCTATTAAGTAATTTTTTAACCCTCACCCTCCTCCCACTCTTCCAAGTCTCTAATGTCTGTTATTCTACACTCTGTCCATGTGTATACATTATTTAGTTCTTACTTTATAACTGAGAACTTGCAGTATTTGGTTTTCTGTTTCTGAGTTGTTTCACTTAAGACAAGGGCCTTTATTTCCATCCATGTTGCTGAAAAAGACATGCTTTCATTCTTTTTTATGGCAGAGTAGTATTCCATTGTGCATATGAACCACATTTTCCTCATCCAATCATCTGTTAATGGACACTTAGGCTGATATCTTTGCTATTGTGAATAGTGTTGCAATAAACACATGAGTGCAGATATCTTTTTGATACAATAATATCTTTTCCTTTGAGTAGACACCCAGTAACAGAATTGCAGGATCTAATGGTAGTTCTATTTGTAGTTCTTTGAGAAATCTCCATACTGTTTTCCATAGAGGTTGTACTAATTTACATTTCCACTAACAGTGTATAAGCATTGCTTTTTCTGTGCAACCTCATCAACATCTGTTGTTTTTTGACTTTAATAATAATCATTCTGACTGGTGCAAGATGTTATCTCATCGTGGTTTTAATTTGCGCTACTCTGAGGGTTAGTGATGTTGAAAGTTTTTTTCATATGCTTATTGTCCATTTATATGTCTTCTTTTGAAAATGTCTACTTATGTCTTTTTTCCACTTTTTTAATGTGGTTATTTATATTTTGTTGTTGTTAAGTTGGAGTTCCTTGTTAACTCTGAATTTTTTTAAAAAAAATTCTTTTTTCAATAGCTTTTGGAATACAAGTGGTTTTTAGTTACATGGATGAATTGACAGTGGTGATGTCTAAGATTTTAGTGCATCCATCATGGGAATAGTGTACATTGTACCCAATATGTGGTTTTTTTTATCCCTTGCCCGTCCTCCCATTTTCTCCCCTCTGAGTCTCCATAGTTCATTATATCACTCTGTATGCCTTTGTATACCCATAGCTTAGCTCCCACTTATAAGTGAAAACATATGGCATTTGGTGGCAAACATATGAAAAAATGCTCCACATCGCTAATAATCAGAGAAATGCATATCATAACCACAATGTGATACCACCTTACTCCTGCAAGAATGGCCATAATTAAAAAACAAAATAATAGATGTTGGCATGGGTGTGGTGAAAAGGGAACACCTTTACACTGTTGGTGGGAATGTAAACTAGTACAACCACTATGGAAGACAGTGTGGAGATTCCTTAAAGAACTAGAGGTAGAATACCATTTGACCCAGCAATCCCACTACTGGGTATCTACCCAGAGGAAAAGAAGTCATTATATGAAAAAGACACTTGCACATGCATGTTTATAGCAGCACAATTCGCAATTGCAAAAATATGGAACCAGCTTAAATGCCCATCAAACAGTAAGTAGATAAAGAAAATGTGGTGATATATATATTATGGAATACTACTCAGCCATAAAAAGAAACAAAATAATGCCATTCACAGTAACCTGGATGAAGTTGGAGACCATTATTCTAAGCAAAGTAACTTGTAACTCAGGAATGGAAAATCAAACATTCTATGTTCTCACTTATAATTGGGGAGCTAAACAATGAGGACATAGGTATAAAAATAACATAGTGGACTCTAGGGACTCAGGGAAAAGGGTGGGAGGGGAGTGAGGGTTAAAATACTACACATTGGGTGCAATGTGCACTGCTCAGATGATGGGTGCACCAAAATCTCAAATATCCTCACAAAAGAATGTATCCCTGTAACCAAATACCACCTGTTCCCCCAAAATTATTGAAATAATAATTTTAAAAAACATACAGCATTTGGTTTTCCATTCCTGAGTTACTTCACTTAGAATAATGGTCTCCAGCTTCATCCAAGTTACTGCAAAAGACGTTATTTCATTCTTTTTAATGGCTGAGTGGTATTCAATTGTGTATATATACCGCATTTTCTTTATACATGCATCAGTTGATGGGCACTGAGGTTGGTTCCATATCTTTGCAACTGTGAATTGTGCTGCAGTAAATATACATGTGCAGGTGTTTTGTCTGTTTGTTTTTACAATGATTTATTTTCCTTTGGGTGGATACCCAGTAGCGGAATTTCTGGATCGAATGGTAGATCTACTTTCAATTCTTTTGGAAATCTCCATACTGTTTTCCATAGAAGTTGTAGTAATTTACATTCCCATCAGCAGTGTATTAAGCAATCTCTTTTTGCCACATCCACAACAATGTCTATTGTTTTTTAACTTTTTAATAATGGCCATTCTTCCAGGAGTAAGGTAGTATCTCACTATGGTTTTAATTTGCATTTCACTGATGATTAGTAATATTGAGCACTTTTTTCTTATGTTTGTTGGCCATTTGTATATTTTCTTTTTTGATAAATGTCTATTCATGCCAATTGCCCACTTTTTGATGAGATTATGTTTTTCCTGCTGATTTGTTTGAGTTCCTTGTAGATTGTGGATATTAGTTCTTTGTCAATGCATAGTTTGCAAATCTTTTCACCCATTCTGTGGGTTATCTGTTTACTCTGATAATTATTTCTTTTGCTGTACAGGATCTTTTTAGTTTAATTAGGTCCCATTAATTTATTTTTGTTTCTTTTGCATTTGTTTTTGGGGTCTTAATCATGAATTCTTTGCCTAGGCCAATGTCCAGAAGAGTTTTTCCTAGGTTTTGACTTCCTCTTTTCCAGTTTGAATGCTCTTTATTTCTTTATTTTGCCTAATTGCTTTGGCTAGGAATTCCAGTAAAATGTTGACCAGAAGTGGTGAAAGTGGGCATCCTTGTCTTGTTCCAGTTGTCAGGAGGAACGCTTTCAACTTTTCCCTATTTAGTATGATGTTGGTTGTGTTTGCTATATGTGACTTTTATTATTTTGAGGTAAGTCCCTTCTATGCTTAATTTGTTAAGGACATTTATTACAAAGGATGCTGGACTTTATCAAATGCATTTACTGTATCTGTTGAAATGATCATATGGGTTTTATTTTTAACTCTTTATGTTATATATCACATTTATTGACTTGCATATGTTAAACCATGCTTGCATCCCTAGGATGATACCCACTTAATCATGGTGTATTATTCTATCTATTTGATGTGCTGCTGGATTTGGTTAGCTAGAATTTTGTGGAGGATTTTTCATCTATGTTCATCAGGGATATTGATCTACACTTTTCTTTTTCTGTTATAGCCTTTTCTGATTTTGGTATCAGGGTGATACTGGCTTCATAGAATGAGTTAAGGAGGATTCCCTCTTCCTCAATCTTTTGGAATAGTTTCAGTAGGATTGGCACCAATTCTTTGATTGTCTGGTAGAATTTAGCTGTGAATCTGTCTGGCCCTGGGCTTTGTTGTTGTTGTTGTTGTTGGCAATTTTTTAAAATTACTGATTTAATCTCACTGCTTGTTATTACTCTGTTCAGGGTTTCTATTTTTTCCTAATTTAATCTAGAAGGGTTGTATGTTTCCAGGAATTTGTCCATTTCCTCTAGCTTTTCTAGTTTATGTGCATAGAGGTGTTCATAGTAGTCTCTAATGGTCTTTTGTATTTCTGTGGTATTAGTTACAATGTCTCCAATTTCATTTCTAATTGTGTTTTATTTGAATCTTCTCTCCTCTTTTTTTGGTTAATCTAGCTAATCATCTAATTTATCTCTTCAAAGAGCCAGGCTTTTGTTTCATTGATCTTTTGTACTGCTATTCTTTCAATTTCATCTAGCTCTACTCTGATCTTTGTTATTTCCTTTCTTCTTCTAGCTTTGGGTTTAGTTTGTTCCTTTTTTCCTCTAGTTCCTTGAGGTGTGACATTAGGTTGTCAATTTGTGATCTTTCAGACTTTTTGAAATAGGCACTTAGTACTATAAACTTTCCTCTTAGCGTTGCTTTTGCTGTATCCCAGATGTTTTGGTAACTTGTGTCACTATTTATTTCAATCTTGATTTCATTGTTAACCCAAAACCCATTCTGGAGCAGATTAGTTTCCATGTATTTGGATAGTTTTCATGGTTCCTTTTGTAGTTTATTTCTAGTTTTATTCCATTGTGGTCTGAGAAGACACTTGATATAATTTTTAAATATAAGATACTTGATCAATTTTAAAAAATTTGTTGAGACTTTTTTGTGGCCTATCATATGGTATATCTTGGATAATGTTTCATGTGCTGATAAGAGGACCGTATATTCTGCAGTTCTTGGGTAGAATGTTCTGTAAATATGTTAGATCCATTTGTTCTAAAGTGTAGTTTAAGTTTATTGTTTCTTTGTTGACTTTCTGTCTGGATGATCTGTCTACTGCTGTCAGTGGAGTGTTGAAGCCTTCCACTGTTATTGTGTTGCTGTCTATCTCATTTCTTAGGTCTAGTAGTAAATGTGTAAATAAATCTTGGAGCTCCAATGTTAGGTCCACATAAATTTAGTATTGTAATATCTTCTTGTGTGATTGATGTTTTAATCATAATATAATGACCTCCTTTGTCTTTTTTTACTGTTGTGGCTTTCAACTCTGTTTTATGATATAAGAATAGCTACTCCTGCTCACTTTTGGTTTACATTTGTGTGTAAGATATTTTTCTACCCTTTTACCTTGAGTTTATATGAATCCTTATGAGTTAGGTGAGTCTCTTTAAGACAGCAAATATTTGTTTTGTGATTTTTTTTTATTAATTCTGCCATTTTGTATCTTTTAAGTGGAGCATTTAGACCATTCACTTTCCATGTGAATATTGAGATGTGAGGTACTGTTCCAGTCATCATGTTACCTACTTTGTTTTCTTCATTGTGTTATTGTTTTATAGGCCTTGTGGGTTTTATGCTGTAAAGAGATTCTATTCTGGCGCAGATCAGCTTTTGTTTCAGAATTTAGAACTCCTTTTAGCATTTCTTGTAGGGATAGTCTGCTAGAGACAAATTCCCTCATCATTTGTTTCTGAAAATGACTTTATTTCTCCTTCATTTATGAAACTTAAGTTTCACTGGATACAAAATTCTTGGCTGACAGTTGTTTTCTGTTTAAGGAAGCTTAGATAAGACCTCAATCCCTTCTGGCTTGTAAGGTTTCTGCTGAGAATTCTGGATAGTTAAGCTACATTGTTGTTCATAACCACCAGGCCAAAAGTTCTGAAGAAATATCTATATAAGTCAGATATAATCATTAATTAATGATATGTTAATCATTAATTAATGATATTAATCATTAATGATATATTCAGATGTATGCGTCTGTCATATATGTATGTGAAAAGTATATCCTTATGATTAGAAGCACAGATTCTAGAGTTAGACAGTTGAATTTCAATATCAGCACAGCCATTTATATCAAACAAATTATTTACCTTCTCTGTGATGATTTTTTTCACACATAAAATGGATTAATAAGAGAATGTTTACTCATAGAGTTATTAAGATAATTGAATAAGTTAATGTAGGTCAAGTATACAGAATAGTACCTGGCATACTCTGGCAAGCACTGTGTAAGGGTTAGCTGCTCCATAATTATTGCTATTATGTCCATATTCGTATATTATTAATTCTCATAACAACCTACCAGTTAATCATATTTACGTTACAACTAAAGAAACTGAGGTTCAGATACTTAATTTTGAGCTCAAAATCTCACCACTGGTCTGAAATTTTACCTAGGATTTTAATCCAGACCTGTTTGGCAAAAAACCTTTGCTCTTTTCAAGATGTTATTTTCAAGATATTATATCTCCTCTAGAGATATAATAAGTGTGACTAACAGAAGTAGCTCTGTCATTTTCAGCTCTCAGGGAACACTGTTCACATTGTACCTTGTGGGGTTAGTAGTCTCTGAAGAACATAAATCCAATATGAACAGAATTTTCTGAAGTTTTGTAGAGCAGTGGCCTTGGGGTAGACAGGCAAAATCAACCAAGAATAACTCACTTTCTTACAATTTTATAAAGAAGCTTGCCCACTAGATCTACACAAACTCAGTGCTAGAGAAATGAGGACATGTATTTATTTGACTTATTCAGTTCAAGACCTATCTTAAAAATGCCTGCAGGGCCGGGCGCGGTGGCTCACGCCTGTAATCCCAGCACTTTGGGAGGTTGAGGCAGGCGGATCATGAGGTCAGGAGATCGAGACCATCCTGGCTAACACGGTGAAACCCCGTCTCTACTAAAAATACAAAAAATTAGCCGGGCATGGTGGTGGGCGCCTATAGTCCCAGCTACTCGGGAGGCTGAGGCAGGAGAATGGCGTGAACCTGGGAGGTGGAGCTTGCAGTGAGCCGAGATGGGGCCACTGCACTCCAGCCTGGGCGACAGAGCAAGACTGCGTCTCAAAAAAAAAAACAAAAAAAAAGAAGAAGATAGTCATTAAAACGTCATAAATAAATAATAAATAATAGGATAAATACAAAGAAAATCACACCTAAACCTATCTAGTGAAACTGCTAAAATTGAATGGGAGGAGGTGACAGAAAGAGAGAGAGAGAGACTGAGAGAGAACAAAATCTTTAAAACAGCCACCTAGAAAAGGCTCATTACTTCCAAGAAAGCAGTAATAAAATTGACATCTGCCTTCTTAACAGAAACAATGAAAGCCAGAGCCAATCAACTGATATCTCTAAAATGCAAAAAGGAAAATTACTGTTAACCTAGAAGTCTATATCCAGCAAAAACTTTCCTTGAAGAACTAAGTTAAAATAACATTTCGAGGCAAACTGAGAGAATTCAGCAGTCATAGACCTCCAATGAAAGGATTACTAAATGAGAATTCTTCAGGCAGAAATGAAATAATTACAGATAAATAATCACAGAATAATAATTTCATATAAATAATCACAGAAATATAGGAACAAAAGAAGAGAAATGGAGAGGAAAAATATTAGGGCAAATCTAATATAATTGAATTTGCAAAATGAAAACAATAATATACTATGTGATATAGAATATATGTAAATTAAAATGCACTAATAATTTAATAATCATATTTCTACCAGTTGTACAGAAGATATGGTATCTATGGCCTACAATATTTTTAGGAACTCATGAAAATCTTTTCCAAATTGGAAGATAAAAAACAAACTCGTAGGTGGAAGAAAATGATTTAATGTATAATGTTAATGTATTTGCCTTTATGCCAGAGCAGTCATAAAATATAATTTTTAATATTTTTATGGGGGAAGAGGCTCATGAAAGCAAAAGTGGAAAGGGCTTACAAAAGTCATGAGTGGTCCCAATTCCCACCTAAACTCCAGGGGTTCTATTGCTGAAATGAAAAACAGAACAACAAATAGTGGGGATAATTAATAGTTTCCATTCCAAGCTCTACCTGTGGATGTTCATAACCATAAATGTACTTCTTCTCCCATTACAACACACTCCCTAGATCGTCAAAAAGAGACAACTCTAATCCTACCCAGTGACTGCATATAGCTCAACATTCAAGGACTCTAGGTCTTGATGTGACTCCTCTATGAACAGGGACCCACAAATTAATAAACAAAACAGGCACCTCCTCCCATACTCAACATGTAAAGGCAGAGTAGGAATGGGAAAGACTAGGGAAATAAGAAGATCAGAAAAAAAAAGAAACAAGAAACTCTGCCTCTCATAAAAGGGAGGACTTGAACACACTGAATTTTAATGATGAAATCTACAGGGCAGGAAAAACAGACTCCCAGCCCTGGACTGAACTCATTTCTTGATTAGACACTGATTCTGATCTCCAAACAGCACCACCTTGCTCTTCATGGCTGACGGGTTTGACCCCTTTATCTATCGTTCGCTGCAGCTTCACTGCGTTTGTAGCTAATTTTCTGCTGGAATTGGTTTGAGCTTCCAGGATTGGCCAATTATAGTTGCTTGTAAACTAGGCTTCTGATTTCCTTGCCTGAGTATTGGAAGCAATTTTGGAGGTCAGTAGCTCTGGACCTATGGGAGTAAACCAGGTGAACAAAGCCCTTCAATTTTTTATTAACCCCAAACCAGTTCCCATTACCAAAACATATCACCTTCTGAATTTCTCAATGGAACTTACGTATTTTCTAATTCTACTGGGTTTCACTCTAAATATAATCCCATTTTATTAATATCATCATATTCTTTACTGCTAATGCCAACCTTTCTGAGTCTGCGGTGACACTAGAAAGTTGCCTATATTCATATACTTTTTCTAACATCTTAATGGAATTTGAGAAGTAGGAACTTGCAAAATGAGCAATTGTCTCTCTTAAATTTCATTTGATTAGGTTTGCATTTCCTGCAGTATTTGTACTACTTTACATTTGTGTATTACTCTTTTATGCATAGATATTTTGGATTTATTAAAGCATGTTCAACTTTAACTGGAATGATAGGAGGACTAATTGCTTCCACTTTGACTGGATTGATCCTTAAGCAGGTAAGAAACATACAGATGTGTAGTTATTTTTCCAATATTAATTGTATAGAGAAAGATTACGCATATGAAAAATTGCAGAGAAGATGCCAGAAGGAGATGACTTATGAGTTTTTGCAACATATGAAAATAAATTTGGTCAAATCAGGCATCTCTCCAAATCTACAAATAATGCAATTTCTATCTCATTATTTGTCAATTAGATATGTTGAGAACTCTTTAGTAATTGCCCATTGGTACAGAAGTGGACTTCTGTTATTTTTGATAATGAATGTGTGGATTGATCAACACAGGTATTTGACTGGCTGAGTGGTAATATAAGTAACAAGATACAGTTTTCTCAAAAAAAGAATGAAAAATCACTAGTAAATAAAGTTAAAGACTGACCTATGTCTGACTATGAAGGCAGACTTCTGTTTTTGCACGTGTCATGGACAAAGTTACCTGAAATCTTCCTTTTAAGGACACTGAAAATGCCCTATCAAATTTTAACAGTTATTTTAAATGCATGCCTCATCTGCAAAAAAAGTAAAGCAAAAGAACATTTCAGAGATTAAAAATGAAAGAATAGCCTGATTCCAGAGAGGTAAATGACCATTGAAGCCACTGGCTGCCTTGGGTCTTTGCCTATCCTGGGTAATCTATGTCTTCAGTTATAATGAACAAGCAGAAGATAAGAGATAACATCCTAAAGCCACTCAAATAAGAAGAGTCAGAATGGAAATGCTGGCATAAATCTGTACTCACAAAGGACTACACCTTCATACCACTAGCACCATGTGGATCACATATAAACTTTATTTGTAGGAACACTTAACAACCAAAGGAATGGTAGTGTGTAGATAATTCCTCCGAATGTTCCTTATCCCAAAGTTGGGACAGGGAGAGATGGTCTGCATCCACCATGGCCACATTTCCCATAAAGAGGAGTCTTCCACCACCACAATCTCTGTATTTATGGTATCAGAAAAGAAGAAAACATCACTAGAACCACAGAAGCTCCCTGGTCAGAGAAATGGCCTCATTAGAAATGGGAAGCACCAGGTGGCCATGGTCTGTTTCCTCCCTCTGAGCATAGTGCCTTTATTCTTCCATTGAGTTCACTCAGGTGTGCAGAGCTGACTTCCAAAAGTTGTTAGCGGAGCTAATTTCTCTGCAAACATCCAAGATGTGGAAGGAAATGTGGCTCCAGAACTGTCCAAAATTGTCTCTGCCTATAAGTTAACTTACACAGTTCTCATCTGCCCCTGCCTCAGCTTTAAAAGGAGAGAAAAACTGAATACTCTTCTGAGCATTTGAAATTTGAGTAAATCAAATATTTGGTGGCCAGAAGTCAAGCCTGGGAAGTCAATTATTGCAGCCGCAATAACTTTTCTGGTTCTCCTCTGATAACTATTTCAACTTGAGCATACATCTGAAGAACAATGTTTAATGAGTAATATAGTTAACTTTTATAAACCAGCAGAAGAAAACTCATTCTCTTCAAAATGAATCCAAAACTTAAAAAAAAGCATTGCAATGGAAAATATGAAATAATATGGGAGTAATAAATCTTAACAAAATAATAGTTACAATAGATGAAAGTATGTTAAATTTGCCAATTAAAATATGAAGACACTCTTTATCCATATAAGCTTACAGGATACAATAATATGTCAGCTACATAAGATACCTTGAAAAGATGCAGAAAACTTCAAAATAATAGATCAGATTAAAAAAATCAGTTAATTATGAACTATAAGAAACTAGTAAACTTAATATCTGATGAAAATAGAATTTTAAACAACATGTATATAGTAGAAAAATAAAAGTGATTATTTTATAAAGTAAAATGATGACGTTTTCGGCTATGTATAAGTGTGTTTTTCCATATTTGTTAAGTGACTTGAGTCTACATTTTTAATATTACATTTTAAACATTACAAAACAAAAAAACAAGAGCAATAATTTACAATTACTTTGAATTTTAATTCCTTAGGATCCGGAATCCGCCTGGTTTAAAACCTTCATCCTGATGGCAGCCATTAATGTGACTGGCCTAATTTTCTACCTTATAGTTGCTAAAGCAGAAATTCAGGACTGGGCTAAAGAAAAACAACACACACGTCTCTGAAGGTGAGAAGTGATCAGATTAAGGACAATTTTTGAAACTGAGAATGCAGGAGACAGAGGAGTTAAGGATGACTCCTCAGATGAGGAGGAATAAGGGGTGCAGGTTTGGAGAAGAGGAGACCATGTTAAGCCTGAGAATATTAGACATCCTGAAATGGCTGTGGGACTCTGTGGGGATGCTAAGGCTGGAGATATAAATTTGGGAGGCTGGGCCTCTTTAACATCAAAAGATGAGGATGAAAAAGAGAATTTTGCAAAAAAGACTGGGAAAGGCCTTCAACGAAGTAGGAAGAACAGTTGTAAAATGGAGACTCGAAGTGAAAAAGGTTGGGAGCAAGGACCTTTGGCAAGTGCTATAATATCAAGACATTACATTATATAAGGTCTAAGAATTTACAATGGTTTAGGCAAGAGAAACTTTAAAGGTAACCCTAACTAAAATGATTTTCAAATGAATGATGGAGACAAAGAGTCCTTTAAGGTGTGTTCAAGGTATAACACTGTGCTTTGCTTATGTAAACTCTATCAGTGGTAAATGAATTGGAGGAGAAATGTCTCTTTGTAGAATAATTTTGGCTAATACATAAATAAGAATTGAAAGATGCGGAATGTCCTTATTTTGCAACCCTCAATAAATTGAGAGAGCCAGGTGTTGAATATCAATGATCATTAGTATCACAAAAAGAGAGGCATGAAGACATTGTATACCTTCTGATGAAACAACACACCACCACTAATATCTTGCTAAGAAAATCAAACTGAATCTCATCAAACCTTGGATACAGCTACCGCTTTGGAAGAAGTATAGAAAACAGAGAATATGTTCGACAAAATCCAAGTGTATCATTAGCAAATCTAAACTGTAGGAGATTTTATAGGTCAAAAGGCTCAGGGCCTTTAATAAATAAATTACATATAAAGAAAAATAGGGAGGACGAGGCGGGTGGATCATGAGGTCAGGAGTTCAAGACCAGCCTGGCCAAGATGGTGAAATCCCGGCTCTACTAAAAATACAAAAATTAGCCAGGCGCGGTGGTGGGCACCTATAATCCCAGTTATTTAGGAGGCTGAGGCAGGAGAATCTCTTGAACTCAGGAGGCAGAGGTTGCATTGAGCCGAGATCACTGCACTCTAGCCTGGGTGACAGAGCAAGATTCCGTCTCAAAAAAAAAAAAAAAACTGGGGTAGAAATGGATGCTCTAGAAAGAACTTAAATGACATAAAAGATTTTTAAATATTGGCAAAATGAAACACTATAAAGGTATACATGTGGGTGATAAGTCTATAAAGAAATACAGAAAAATAGATTATTATTATAAATGTCAAAGAAGTTGTTACTTTTAGGGGCAGGGAGTGACCATTTGAAGAACTTTGGGAATCCTGGCAATATTCTATTTTTCATGTCCAGGCTAGTGATTACAAACATTTATCCTATAATAATTCATTGAGCCAAATATTTGTGCAATTTTCTGTGTCACTGTGTTTTATTTTATAGTATGAAAAGAGAAATCAAGAGAGAGAGAATACAGGCTGAGGAAACTGAGACAGCCAGGATAGGCATTCCTATAAAGCAAATTAGAGAAATGGTGTGGTAGCTGTAAAGGGATGTAAAACCAAGGAGGGTTTTGTTTGTTTGTTTTTTGTTTGTTTCAGAAGATACATGCAATAGCATATAAGGTGATGGTATAATTCAATAATGAGGTCCCACAATGTAGGAGATAAGGCACAATGACAGAATTAAAAAGTATTTGACTCATCTGGAAGGGATGAAATTCAAGCACCACAGCCAGGGTTGGCCTTGGGTAGAAACCTAGAGCTTATCCACAGTGGCAGAGAGAAGGCAGTGTTGTATATGTGATGGGTTAGTATATAGGTTGGTATCTCATCTGTGCAATAAGCAATGAGGTTCTCAGTTAACAGAGAGGGGCTGAGAGACAAGGAAATGAAGAAAATACATATTGGTAAAGAAGGTAAAATTATCATTATGAGCAGATGATGCGGTTGTCTACTTAGAAAATCCAAGTGGGTTGACTGGAAAACTATACAAACAATAATGAATTCAGTAAGTTTCCTGGAAAATTTATTAATAAATAAATTTGTCACCTTAAACAAAAATAGCCAGTTAACAAATTTATTGGAAGAAATGATCCAAATGATGTTTGAAGAAAAATTTTTTTAAAAAATAGGATCTCACTCTGTTGCCCAGGCTGGAGTACAGTGGCACAATCATAACTTACTGCAGTCTCAATCCCCTGGGCTCAAGTAATCCTCGTGCCTCAGCCTCCTGGGTAGCTGGGACTATAGGCATGCAACACTACACCCAGCTAAAGGAGGAAAATTGATAGCGTCACTCAAAAATGAAATTGAGTCAGTATTAAATTGATCTAGTATTGCAAGTACTAAAAATTCCCATAATGGTGTACTCACAAAAATTTGCCAAGATGCAAGCATAACTCAAGATCGTTGATTTAGAAATGGCAAAAATCTGGATATGGAATTAAGCATGTTTGTCAATGCAGCCTTAGTTAATACATTTTGTTTAAGTGAATGGAATATAACCAGCAGTTTAAAAATACAAAAGCTTATCTGAATATTTTAATGTAGAAATATCTGAGATTGTCCTTATAAATAAGCATATAACAGCACTAGAAAATATCCCATAGACATTAGCGAAGGTTTATCCTCTATTTCCAAGGCACAGAGTGGGGCACAGCTATGAGAACAATCACTTTACTTTATTCAGATTCCATAAATCTTATTTGTTTTGTATATATTTGACCTGTTAAATATTGAAAGTTATACCAAAGTTTTCCATTATTATTTCTATCCATTTTTCTTTTTATGTCTGCTTTGGCAGTTACTATTGAATACTATATTCTGATGTTACAATTTCAAAAAGACTTTGACAAGTATATCTTAATTTGAAATTTACTTTTAACTTTATAAACTTATGAATCCTTCCCATTCCATAATTTTTACTTTTAATTTACTTTCTGATATTGATATGACAACCTTAAATTGTGGGTGTGGGTGTGTGCTTATTTTAGATTCCCTGGAATACTTTTGCATTGCCTTTAAATTCCACCTTACTGAGTCATTTTATTTAATGTTTTTCTTGTAGAGGGCATATAGCTGGGTTCAATTATTTCACCCACTTTGAGAGCCATCTGCTTTATATAGATGACTTCAATCCAACTGCAGTTATTGTCATTAAAAATATACTTCATTTTCCAGCATCTTATTTTCTATTCCCTTAAAAAAAATCCTCCTTATCTTTTTGGTCCTTCTCCTCCTCCTGCCTCCTTGCCTGACTCTAGCAATTTAGATTTGTAGAATATTTTAAATTTTGATTGTGCTTATGCTCTCTAACTCTTCTTTGAAAATGTGTTCATTTTTTCTATTTACATGCTATATTCTTTTTCTGCTTTTTTTCTCCTTCCAAAATATCAAACACATTCAATGTTTCTAATTATTTTTCTTTAGTTCAGGCTAATTCTACATAAGCCTGTAATTCCCCAAAGATGATGTGGGTAGAATTTCCTCCATTCTCCTTTGTTTACCTGGTTGCCCTTGGCATCTTTCCATCAGGCTGGCAGTGGAGGTTTTGAATTCTCATTTTAGATATTAGGCTAAGTGGCAGAGGGGCTCTGGGAACACCAGTATGGATAGTGCCATAGTGCAGGAGGTATCCTGGGCCTTGCTGTTTGTGTTGCTGTGCTGATGGTTGTTTCTTCAACAACCTGTATCCTCAGGGCTGTCAGCCATTCAGCAGCACACAGGCATTTTATTCGTGGAATCAGCAGTATTTTACCTGTCACTCTCAAGCTGACACACTGTTGCAAAGCGGGTTACCTTACAACTTTGCCTTGTAATTTTAGAAGTTAGAAGAAAATAAGAAAAGGCAGAATCATGGCCTTGCGTTTCTCCTGTAGCCTAGAAGCCATTGCCAATATGCCTGGCACACCAGGATTGCAAAAGTCCATTGGTTCCCAGATGCCCTGGCTCCTACCCAGCCTCACCCAGGAAGAAGTTGCTTCGCAGCCCTGGAACTGCTGTTTCCACCTCTCTTCCCTCTGAATGTACCGGGTTCATGAGTTTAGTAGACAGCTGTGAGTTGATGTCCAATGTCACCCTTTATTTTGGTCCTCAGTGTTTTGAATTTATTATAGTAAATAGTCCTTGTTGATTTGGGTATGAGGTAGTTCTCTAGGTTTTGTAATGTTCTATTTTTACTTCTTTAAATTTATTTCAGTGGATCCTAGGGACAATAGCTGAATAAGGGGCATGCATTGTGCTTGTGGTAGTTCCTTTACAGTGGGGCTTCTCAATCTCTTGTGTAATGAACTGCAACTCAGAATATAATGCAGAGGATTCTAAAGGAGACTGATTATGTTGAAATAGTTATCAAGATATTAAAAAGTATGTTTATGATAACATGATTTTTATTAATGCTTTAGTTTTAAAACAATATTGAACAAAACAAAGTATTTTGAGATAATAGCAATAATTGTCTGAATAAAAGTTCTCTGAAGAGAAATTTATAGGAAAGAGGCTATCCTAGTGAACAGTTTGTGAACTAAGGAGAGGCAGATTTAAGGTGCAGTCTAAAGAGCAAAAGGAGAGTTCACCCTTTATAGAGAAAGTTCCCTCCCAGGTTCCCACTCAGGTCCACTTATGCAAATGCATGATTCAGATTTGCTTAGTTCTGAGAGGTTGACACTTGCTGAATTTTGATTGGTCAACTCAGGCCGCAGTCTATTTGTTGGTTCAGGCACATAAACAGGAACAAGCAGCTATGAACTTCCCAAAGTTAAGAAGGTGTGTGGGTTTTATGGAAACTCAAAGTGCGTGTGTGACCTCCAGTCAGCAAATGACTGCTTGGCTCTATTTTGATTTTAAGCCCAGTTAGCCAATCAGCATCCAACTTGAAGGATTTGTTCTTTCATAGTTCACAATTGTAATGTCATAGGAAAATACCTGTGATTTTTATTGATATCTAAGTCCTCAGTACTACCACTGCTATGATGTATTACCTACATTCATAATGGAAGGAAATGTTAAATTTTAGTCAGATGTTAAGGAATAAAGATGCAATTTTTTTCTATGTAAACTCACAGACCCTGGATTAAGAATCCCTGCTATCTAATATTCATTCAGACAGTAAATAAACATATTTAAGCACTTTTGTAGGTGCTGGGATAGAGCAGTGAGCAACATCATCAGGACTTCAGTGCCTAAAAGAGCTTCACATTTTGATAGGGGGAAACAAATAGCTATATTTAAACAGGATAATTCCAGGCACTGATATACTAAAAAGAACATGAAATAGGGTAACACGATAGAGCATGTTCAAGAGGGCTGTTTTTGCTGGAGGTCAGTGAGTATTCTGAGGATAAAAAATAATGTGCCTCTCTTTCTCATCACTGAAGTCTCAACACAAATGTCACCTACTGGGCAAAATTTGTTCTCACTTGCACCCAGCTCTCACTGTTCTATCCCAGCACCTATAAAAGTGCTTAAATGTATTTCTTTACTGTCTGAATGAATATCAGAAAGCAGGGATTCTTAATCTAGGGTCTGTGAATTTACATACTCTGGGAAAGAGTATTCCAAGCATAAAAAATAACCAAGGAAAGTAATCTGGGATGGGAGTGAGCTCAGTATTCCTAAGAGGGAGAATGAAGGGCAGGGTGGTTCAATCTCATAAGTAAAGAGAGATAAACTGTGTAAGTGGTTAAGGTTAAGTGATTAATGTAGTGCTTCCAGGTCATGGCAAAAGCTTGGTTTGCATCCAATTCTGTCTATAACCAAATCCATTGGATACTTTCGAGAAGAGTGACTTTCCTGATCAACGATTTATAAAGATCATTTTTGCCACCTTCTAGAGGAAGGACTTTAGGAAAACAAGAGTAGAGGCAGTGAGACCAGGACAGATGCTGTTTCAGAGGTTCAAGTGAGAGATGTTGGCAGTGCAGACTAGGATGTAGACAGGGGAGAGGGTGAGAAGCAGCCAGATTCAGATGAGTTCTGGAGGTACAGCAGGCCAGACAAGGCAGGGAGATTGTGAACTATGCAGAAAGAGAAGAAACAAGGATAGGACCTAGATTTTGGCTTTAGCAACTAAAGAGTGTTTATTACGAGATTGGAAAGCTTGACAAGGAGGAGGATGGGGTAGGATTTTGTCCACATTAAATTGAAACGTTTCAGAGATCAAAAGGAAGGCTCTGGTTTTATAGCAAAGGTTCCTGCTCAGGTCCTCATTCAGTTCCTTTACGCAAATGAAGGATGTTGGGTCAGCATGATCCTGATGGGGGTCTTTTGCAGACAGTTGTTAAAACAGGCTAGAACAATTTTAAAGGGGAATCAAATGTATAGCCCAAATATGTGGAAGACTTGTAGACTGCTCTCGAACTCCTAACCTCAAGTGATTCGCCTGCCTTGGCCTACCAAAGTGCTGGGATTACAGGCGTGAGCCACCGTGTGAGGCCCCACCTAGGTTTTTAATCAGGTTCATTTATGTAAATAAAAAATGGAAACACGTTTAGTTGTGATTGGTGAGTGTAGTTGATTTCTCATTGGCTGGCAAAAATGAGTTCTGGTTGGTCAATACAGCTGAACCCTGATTGATTGACTGAGGCTGCTGAGCTCTGATTGGTTGGTTCAGGTGAATGCTGGAAGTCCCAAATATAAAAAGATGCAGATTTTCAGGGAACTGAGAGTATGTGTGTGACTCCTACCTGGTCAGAAAATTGCTTCTTGGCTCTATTTTAAACTTAGGCCCAGTTAGCCACCTGGGATCCATCTTGAAGAATTGGCTTGAAGGATTCACATTTGTTCACTATGTAAATAGATTTTTAACAGTAGATTTAGGTGAATGTGTTTGGGTCTGTAAAGAGAAATGGACTGTACAGCTCTATTCCTTGAAGGCAGAGACAGAGAATGAAGCCACGTAAGTAGTAGGAAATGTTCCCGCCACCTTTGCACCTGCAAATGGACTCGGTCACTTCACAGGCCTATTTCTCCTTCAGACATCGTCACAGCCACATGGGCAATGGGCAGGAAAGAATTTCAGGACTGTGATAGTATTTTAACCTCCTGTAGGCCTTTAAAATTTTCTGTGTTAACCACTTAAAGCATTCAGCAGCTTTGGAGTCATCCAGAAGGTGTGAGCTCACGCAGAGCCAAAAAGGAGAGAAAGAAGAGTGTTTCCTTCTAGACAATTCATAGTCTTTTGTTCATCTGTAGACGTTTATTGCATGGCTTAAGTGAAGATTTGGGTTTATTTTCCTAGTGTTTGAATTTTACCACCATTGTTTTTTAAAAAATAATTTGCGTTTTCCTCTCTGACTTAAAATACCAACTTTTAGTAAAAGGAATCTCTGTATATTTATGTCTATTTCTGGGCTTAATATTTAGTTTTAGTTTAATATCTATTACTAGATCTATTATACAATATATTCAGTGGTCTAAATTTTAATATTTGTAAATATCAGGCAGGTCAAAAAACACATCGTTTTCACTTTTGAAAATATTATTTTCTAGTATCAGCTGTTTATTCTTCCAGGAAAGTTTATAATCAGTGGACCTTATTTAAAAAGACCTATAGCAGTGTTTTTAGAGTTGCACTGAATTGCAATAAATCCAATGGAGAGAAATTGGTAGTTATAACAGTACTCAATGTCAATATTCAATATCAATAGTACTCAATAATACTGATATAAGAACATGATAAGACTTCCATTGCTGAACTTGGCTTCAGGTTTTCCTCAGTCAAGTACTAGTTTGCTTCCTGCATTTCCTATGCATTTCTTACAAAACTTAAGGTTGTTATCTTATATTTTCTGAATTTGATTTTTATTCATTGTATTTTCAGGAATATTGGAAAGATATCATTTTAATATATTTAATTTTTTAACTGAAAAAACTATTGCTAAGCTATCTTGTTAGTTTAGTTTTGAATAATAGATTCTTGTGTTTTCGGGTAGATGATCCTCATCATTTGCAAATAATAACAATAATAATGGGCTAATATTGGGATTCCTTTATTCTTTATGGCTTTAATTGCACAGCCTCTAGGCATATTCTTAAACAATAAATTGGCTGTTAATTTAAAATAGGCATTTAATTATGTCAATGAATTGTCTTTTTGTTCTTTTTTAGATTGAAAATCAAAAACCAAGAATAGAAATTGAGTTTTGTTAAATGTGTTTGTAGCTTCTATTCAGATGATTGCATATTTTTCTTTGTTGTGATTTATTAATAAAATATACTTTTAATATTAAAATCAGACTTCCATTCCTGATATTAAAACTTTTTAGATCAAAGAAAGTTAATATTACAAGGAACTTGGGATTAGTTTGAAGGGGTAATGGAGCAACATATTTAGTTCTGAACTTCTTAGTATCAAAAATAAAATAGAAAATGCAATTAAAAAATAAAATAGAAGCTCTTTGTCTAATAAAAATATATCAACAACATTGCTTTGAGGGAAGCAAAACTTTCCTGGGACTGAATTCTTCGAGTGAATAATGTTGTGGACAGAACATAAATAGGGGTAAGAGCTTCTCCACCGTCTTCCAGACCCATGGATCTGGGCTTCATTAATCTACTGGGGTATTAAATCAGATGTTTACCAAATACCCGGATGGAGTATTGTTAACATTATAACCATGGAGTTGAACAAAGATGACTTAAGGGATGTAATCAAAATGCAATTCTATTTTTTTATCTCCTACCTTCCCTATTTGTTTAACTTGAAAAAAATCTCAAGGTACAGGAAAGTTTTTAAGAGTAGTACAAAGAGCTTTTTTTCCTTAACCATTTGAGGGTAAGTTGCTAACATGACGCCCTCACCATCATCTCCACACCACTCACACACTTTAGGGTATCCTACAAACAAGGACATTTTTCTACTTAACCACAAAACAACCATCAACATCAGGTAACTAATGCTGATACATTTCTACCATGTAATTCTGAGACCTCATTCACATTTCATCAATTGTATCAGTGATATTCTTTTCGGCCAAAAGATTCACTTCAGAATTTCATGTTGCATTTAGTTGCCATGTCTCTTTAGTTTCTTTAACTCTAGAATTGTTCTTAGTCTTTCCTTGACTTTGATGACATAATTAGAGAGTGCAGGCTAGTTATTTTGTAGAAGTTCCCCAGTGTGGGTTTCTTTGATGTTTTCACATGATTAAATTCAGGTTAGGTATACCACAAAGATGTCCCTGTGTTCTTCTCATGTCATTATACCGGAGTCATATGATGCTGATATGCACCATTTCTGGCTCTTCATTTGATTAAGGTGGGGCCTATCAGGTTTTGCCTCTGCAAAGTTACTCCTTCTCCCATTGAAATCAACAGGTAGTTTGTTAATTTGGAACTATGTAAATATTTACATACTTTGGAACTATGTAAATATTTACATACTTTGGAACTATGTAAATATTTCATCCTACATCAGACTTTCAATTTATTCACTTATTTATTTTAGTAAAGCTCATAATTTTGTTTTATTTAGTGATTTATAATATATTACTATTTTTGTTTACTTTGATGCTCAATTTATCTCAGTTTTGGCCAGTTGGAGGTTCTTCATCATTCTTTGAGCACTTTCTTACTTTGTGGCACAAAACAAAATTCCAGAGTCATCTTGAGTTTTTCCCTGACCAAGCCCTGAAATCAGCCCTCACTCTAATAAGCTCTAGTTCCTCTTAATGTTTGAGAATTGTATTTAGAAACCAAGATCTCAGTGGTAGATGTGTTCATGGCTTCTGGGGCCTCTGCCCTCAGGTTCCCTAGGTAGACAAAGTTAGGGACTATATGTGTATTCATACATATCTATCTACCTACCTACCTACCTACCTACCTACCTTTCTATTGATATCCATGAATTTACCCCAGTACTTCCATTCCAGTCCAACACAAAGTTTCTCCAAGTTTTCTACTTTTCCATATTTTTAACTTTCTTTTCCAGCAGTGAGCTCCTATTAGGCTTAATGTTTGTATTTACATTGTCAATCCCCTTGTGTGCCACCATCATCCCATTTCCAGACATCCTTCTCATTCTTTTCCCAGGCCTACACCCCTCACTCTGATGCCCCCTTGTGGATGCTCTCCTTTCCTGCCCATGCTCTGATTCCCTGACACAGGCCACACCTCCTGGACCAAGGCAACCTTCCTCATCTCTTGGACACGGACATCTTTGCTAAGTTGCACAACTTTGCCTAGAAGCTTTCCTCAACCCACTTCAGTGGATGAGGCTGTCACCCAGCTCAGACACCCTCTGCACCTGGTCAGGCTTCAGCATCCTATGCCAGGCTGTCCTCCTGCAGGAACACAATCCTCGCCCTGCACAGGCTCTGACACCTCTCACTGGGCCACTGTGGCTCCCCACACTGTGTCCTGCTGGAGCATCCCCAGGTTAGCCATTAAGCAAAATAAGCTTGTGTTTAGGGCACCAAGAAAAGAGGCCACTACAGAGCTTTCCCCCAGCTGTCATGCCCTTAAGTCTTTCACTGGTCATATGATGCTAGTAACATTTTTTGTAATTGCCTTTATTTGCTGTTTAGATATAATCTAAAATTTTTTCAAATGTGCTCTTTGGCATGGTGAGTGACTAAAGTTTAAAAGTTTGATTAGAAGGTGAAATCAGATATAACATTTGTTTCTGTCTCATGCTCTAAGGGTTTTGCCTCCCTGAAAGCTGGCTGTGTCTGGCAAGCATTTAACTCGTCAGCTGATTTGTTTAAAGAACACTTAAGCTCTTTATTTTAAGAAATGGAAGGGCCAAGGGTGTTACATAACCACCAGATTCATATTCCCACTACTCAGTAACAAACTAATGCACTCAGCACATAGGTTTTGCAGCAGAGAAAGAATTTAATGAATACAGGGTGACCAAGCAAGAAGACTGGGCGAATCCTCAGAGGGATCTCCATTTCCAGAGGAAACTCCTTTTCCCCCAAGGACTCTTGTGCTGGGATTTTTAAGGGAGTCTTGGAGGGCAAGGGCTAGAAAACTGAGGTTACTGAGTGGTCAGGGTAAGGGGGATGAAGCCATCAGGATGTATTCTTTGGTGAGCCAGCTCCCTGTGGGGTCCTGTAGACCAACTGACACTGTAGTTTCACTGATAGGCAGGACCTGAAAGAATAACTCAAATAGAAAACTTAACGTTTCACAGTGCTTAAGTTGTTATCTGCAGAGCAGCTAAGGGAAACTGTAATCTTTTGACAAGGTCTACGTGATTTTGAGGCAGTAGGCAACAAACAACTATGAGAAAGCAGGAGAGAATAAGTTGACTTCATGATTAGTGCTGGATGTGCTGCAAGCTTGTTTATTTTCATTTCTCCCCCTCCCTTCTTCTCTGATTAATTTTGTAAAGTTTATAGGGATGGTTTCAAGGTGGCAACATGGTTGGTCTGCATTTAGGGCATCATTGTTCTTAATCTGGCCCTGCAGTGAGGCAGCCTACCTTGCTTGTTATTTCCCTACCCTATCCCAATAACTTTTTTTTTTTTTTAAAGTAGAGATGGGGTTTAGCTATGTTTCCCAGGCTGGTCTTGACTCCTGGGCTCAAGTGATGCGTCCACCTTGGCCTCCTAAAGTGCTGGAATTTCAGATGTGAGCCACTGCACCTGGCCTCCAATAACTTTTGAACAAATTCAGAAAATTAAGTGAGGATGCAAAGGGTTTACCTTTTCCCTTCAAACCTGCTCAGTGAAGAAAGAATTTTAAGTCTAGGTTATCCCACCCCCACTATACCCCACACTCTTATTTATTTATTTATTTATTTATTTATTTATTTATTTCCTTGTTAAGCCCTCTTAGGTAGTAAAAAGTACTGTGGTCACTTTAAATAGCAAGCACACATTCCCACTTAGATAACTGAAAATATTTATTTAAATATGGAATTTAGCTAGTCAAATGTCATACACATACAAGGCTCCTTCCCTGTGTCTCCAGCTGGGACAAAGCTGCAGGCGGACCTTCTCCTTCAGGGAGAGGGGTGTGAGCACTTTCTTCTGTCTGGCTTTTCTGCTCATCCGCTAGGATGCTGACCCCACCTCTGACCCCTCCTGAGGTGTAACCAGGAGAGAAAGGAGGGGAAGCAAGCATGGAAATTTCTGGCTTGTTTGGCCCCATTGTCAGTTGCCCACATGCTCCCTGGGCTGGTAGGTGTTGAAAGCAGACCCTTTTCTTCATGCATAAGAGGCTGACAAGGCAGGAAATGCACTTGGTTTTTCCAGCTGCCCATCTCCTTGGCATCACAGATCCACTCCACACAAATCTCCCTTTGTGGATATACCTTCTCCCTTCTAGGTGGTCCCTTGGGCCTGGCTATCAGTCCTCTGTGACCTGCATCTAATCCATGGGAAACACGCATGTAGCCTCTGGTCCAACAAAATGGAGAGGTCCCGTCCACTTCAAATGCAGTGGTCACTGTCTTTCTGCCTTGTTCCTCGGGTGGAAAATCAGAGCCCCTCACTGCCAGATTCCTCAGGAAAACCAACAGCTGACCCATGGGCCCACCCAAACACAGACTAGGCTCTAAGCAACCATTGATATAATTTGTCTATATTGATTTGCCTATTCTGTACATTTCATGTAAATGAAATTACATAATATGTCTGTGACTGACCTGTTTCACTTGACATGTTTTCAAAGTTCACTCATGTCGTAGCACGTAGCAATACTTCCTTCTTTTTTTGTGGCTCAGTAGTATTCGACTGTATGGCTATGCTACATTTTGTTTATACATTAATCCACTGAGGAGCATTTGAGTTGTTTACACCTTTTGGCTGTTGTGAATAGACCACTATGTGCATTTGTGTGTACAAGTTTTTATGTGAAGATATGTTTCAATTTTGTGGGGTATATACCTACAAGTGGAGTTGCTGGTCATGTGGTAATTCTATGTTTAACGTTTTGAGGGACTGCCAAACTCTTCTCCACAGCATCAGACTATTTTACATTCTCACCAGCAATGTAGAAGAATTCCAATTCTCCATATCCTCATCAACACTTGTTATGTTTCTTTTTTTTTCAGTAGCCATCTCAGTGAATGTGAAGTGGCATCTCATTATGGTTTTGATTTGCTTTTATCTAATAAGTAATTATGTTGAACATCTTTTCATGTGCTTATTGGCTATTCTATTTTTTTACAGAAATATATATATTCAGTGTATTTGCCCACATTTTAATTAAGTTATTTGTCTTTTGATGTTGGGTTATAAGAGTGTATTGGATATTCTAAATACTAGACTGATAAGAATCAGATATGTGATTTGCAAATTGTTTCTCCCGCTTTATAGGTTGTCTTTTTTTACTTTCTTGTTAATGTCCTTTGATGCAAAGTTTGAAGAAAAGTTTTTGATTTTTATGAAGTCTAATTTATCTATTTTTTCTTTTATTGCTTGTGGCTTTGTTGTCATATAGAAGTAATCAATGCCAACTCAAAGGTCATGAAGATGTACCCCTAAGTTTTCTTCTAAGAGTTGTATTGTTTTAGCTCTTACATTTAGGTCTTTGATTCATTTTGAGATGGTTTTTAAAAATAGTGTGAGGTAATAGTATTTTGTTATAGCAGCCTTAGCTAAGACAGCTTCTTTAATTTCTTTCTACAATATTTTGAAGTTTTCAAATATAAGTTTTGTACTCTTTTTGTTAAACTTATTTATAAGTATTTTATTATTTTTTATGCTACTTGAAATTGAATTGTTTTCTTAGTTTCATTTTTGGATGGCTCATTGCAAGTGTATAGACATATAATTGACTTTTGTATATTGATCTTGTGTCCTGCAGCTTTGCTAAACTCATTAGTTCTAATATTTTTAGTAGATTTCCTAGGATTTCTGTAAGCAAGATTATATCATTTGTAAGATATAGTTTTACTTCTGTTTTTCCAATCTAGGTTCCTTTTATTTCTTTCCCTTGCCTAATTGCCCTGTATAGAACCCCTAGTATAATGTTGAGCAGAAGTGGCTAGAGTAGACATCTTTGTCTTGTTCCTGATCTTAGAGAGAAAACACATATTTTAAAATTCTTACAAAGCCTTTCTTCATCTACACTCTCTTGAGGCTTTAACTTTTATGTAACCTGAACTGTTTCAGAGCCGTATGACTCTAAAAGCCGTATGGCTTTTTATGACATCCTGAACAATATCTGTAAGGTACGGTTTGGATGTTTGTCTCATCCAAATCTCATGTTGAAATATAATTCCTAGTGTTAAAAGTGGGGCGTAGTACGAGGTGTTTAGGTCATGGGGGCAGATCCCTCATGACAGCTTGGTGCTGTCCTTTGGATAATGAGTGAGTTCTCACTCTGAGTTCAGGAGAGAATATGGTTGTATAACAATGTGTGGTACCTCCCATCTCTCTCTCTATTGCCCCTGCTCTCACCATGTGATGCATTGGCTCCCCTTTCACCTTCTGCCATGATTGGAAGATTCCTGAGACCCTCACCAGAAGCAGACGCTGGCATCATGCTTCTTGTAAAGCCTGCAGAACCATGAGCCAAAATAAACCTCTTTTCTTTATAAATTACCCAGACTCAGATATTCCTTTATAGCAACACATATTGTCTCCCTAGGATAAGATGTATCATGATTGCCTATGTGAAGAGAATACATATGTTCAGCTAACATGTGGAAACATCTGCAGCATGTTTAGACAGTTATTAGGCAATGTAAGCAGCTGTTTCCACTGGAAAACCCAGAAAATGTCTATTTGTATGGACGCCATGTTTTAATAACTAATAAAACTTCAAATACAAAAAGGAAGAAAAAATTTTCAATACAAAGGAAAGATAGTGTGTGCCTTCCTCATTGTTACTCCAGATAGGCCCCTGGATTGACACCCCAGTTTAGAACCTTGGCCACTCCCCCTTTTCAGGTTTTGGAGAATATGATATCAGAGGAGCTAATCTGGACGCCTATTAACCAGGTAAAGCCCAGTTTCAGCCCAACTTGCCAGAGACCACTATCCCAGTTAACACAGATGACAGCAATTGTTCTTTGAAAGGACTAGTGACACTTTTGGGTAGGATCCAAAAAAAAAAAAAAAAGAGTGTGTGGTGGGTGCTGGACCACAAAGGGGGGCTTTATTTTCATTTTCTTAATAACAAGTTGGTTTACAAAGAATGGGAATTTGGCAACAGTACAAAAGGTATGTCTTATTATCGCTGTGGATAAAATATATTCTTATTAGGGAGAGTGGCAATATCAAACTACTTGAGTGTCAAACCCCACTGGTGTGCACTGTGTTTTTTTGCTTTGTTTGGATTTGTTTTGTTTTCAGGACACAACATAGATATAGAGCAACTGATGGATGTTTTCATACCATGTACCTGGACCTAGCAAAATGTTGGAGTTGTTTGGATCTTTTACATAAAGATTTTTGAAAATAGGGAAGAGGAAGGATAATAAACTTGCACAGACAGCCATATTTATTTTTATGTCCAGAGGAGAGAAGTGTAAAATAATGTTTAGGATCACCTATCACTGAGGCAAGGAAGACAACTTGAGAAAAATATAATACACGAGACCATCTTTTTGAAATGTTGAAAAACTTTCTTATGTCCTCTGTGTACAAAGACTCACCAATGACATTTGTGTGCACTATTTTTTTCTTTGTTTACAAAACTTAGTGTGAAACAGAGCACTTGCAGAGCCTGGGACAACCTCCTTATTGAAGGGAAGAGGGACCAGCACATGAGGCTGAGGCTGAGGGGCAGTCACCAGCACCAGGAAGAAGGTGGTAGGAGGAGTCCTAGGGGCCGGTTTTACCCTCCCACATATCCTGTGTGCATCGTTTTTTAACATGTATTGTTTGTAACATGTAATATATCTGAATTTTAAATGGGGGTGGTGATTTATCTTAGTCTTCCTCTCTGCATCAGTTGCTTTATAAATGATTGTTAAACCAATAAATACACACAAGATAAAATTTTATTCTAAGGCTTCATGAAAGACTTTTTCCACAATTTTTAACTTTTATTCTTTCTCATTGTAGATGTGTGAGCTAGTGCAAAATTTTAGGAGATTTCCATAATTTAAGGATGGCCCATTTTAGAGGAAACAGCACAAGTCAGCTCCCTTGCTGGTGGGCCCAGGGAGAAATGTAACTCATTTTCAGAAATAACTAAAAGTGACAGATAAGAAAGAAAGAACAGGATCCAGGGAGAGGCTAGGGTTGGCTTGGTGACTGTTGGAGAAATGATACGGAGCAGACCCAGTCTCTAACATCTTAATTCCAGATGAAAAAAGATAATCCACAGGTTTAGATGACTCGATGCTCAGAAAACAAATACAATTAAAGAAAAATCTGGTCCTTTTCCTTCCTATCCATTTCTCCCCTAACTGTTCTCCCACCACTCTGGAGCTGTTCATTCATTGATTCATACTGCGATTCAACAGCATTTACTGGCACTTACTGTATATGATACTGTTGTTCTTTGTGTTAAAGATGCTACAAAATAATGTATGTCATGGTTCCTGAACTTTAAGAGCTTGTCTTCAGACTATGTAGAGGAAACTGTCATAAATGAAGCAGCTGAGGAACAGTGTGGCGATAGCCCTGCCAGGCAACCTGCAGGGCCTCTCTCCTCTGGTCTGACAAGAGCACTTCAGACCTTTATCTTTCTCCACTTACTGCCTCCCTTCCAAGTAGGAAGAAAGATATAAAAATAAGACCCTCCCTGGATCTTGCACTAGCAGATGAAGACACCATCTTGGGCTGTCAGGTGAAAAGGCAGGAGCTGTCCTCACGCCATCTCTCATCATTCTCCTAACTGGGCTTCAAGTCACAAAATTCCTCCCTTGTCACAACCTTCTCAGGAACTTTCCATTAGTGCTTTGTGTTTTTTGCATATGCGACTTTTCTCTGTCAGCTAGCACCTTCTCACAATCTTAAACATGTTTATTTTCAACTCCTTCTTTGAGCCCATATGCTTTTGCAGCTACTTTCTTGCCTCTTTCCTTCTGCTATGGTTTAGATGTCTGTTCCCTCCAAATCTAATATTGAAATTTGATCCCAATGTTGGGTCCACTTGCAGGAGGTGTTTGTGTCATAAGGGTGAATCCCTAGTGACATTAAAGCTCTTCCTCAGGGGTGAGTGAGATCATTCCTACAAGAGCTGCTTGTTTTAAAAAACCTGGCACCTCCTCTCCCCCTCCCAGCTTCCTGTCTCACCATGTGCTTTCTGTACAGGCCTACACTCCTTCACTTTCCACTATGAGCAGAAGCTGCCTGAGGCCCTCGCCAGATGCAGATGCCCAATCTTGAACTTTCCAGCCATCACAATCACAATCCAAATAAACCTCTTTTTCTTCATAAGTTACCCAGCCTCAGGCATTCCTTTATAGCAACACGAAAGCGACAAAGACACCACCCTTTCATACCCAAACTTCTCAGCAGTGGTCTCCTTTCTGTACTTTCTGCTCACTTCTCATCTGGACGGATCACTGCAAATTTGGCATTGGTAACTACTCACTTTTTTTGGAAACATTCTCTCTTCCCTTTCCTTTCTTAGCACCATATTCTCTTGGTTTTCCTTCTATCTTTCAGGCCCTTTCTTTTTCTTTCTTTCTTTTGTTTTTCTTTCCTCTCTTTCTTTCTTTGTTTCTTTCTTTCTCTCTCTCTCTCTTTCTTTCTTTTCTTTCTTTCTTTCTGCTAATCATCCTCCAGCTGACCATTAAATACTGGAATTCTTTAAGGCTTATTCCCAAGCTTCCTTTTCTTATGCCACTTTCACCCATGGATGTCTCATCCATGCAAAAATTGTAATCACTACCTATATCAAGATGATTTATACGTTTGTAAATGGAGCCCAGGTCTCACAAGAGAAATCCAGAGTCATGTGTCCATTTTCCTTCTTGTTGTCTTCACTTGGATATAATTGCTATCTGTGTTGCTGTCTGTGTTAGAGGCATCCCCATTAATATAATAGCAAACCAAAACTCAGGAGTTACTCTGGACATCTTCCACTCTCTCACTTAGTAATAGGACCTGTCAGGTTTATTCCCTAAATCAAATAATCCACCTAAATCAAATAATCCATTCACCTCTCACCATGTCTATTGCCTCATGCCAGGGGCCATTGTTCTCTCCTGGACTACACTGTAAGCTCCTACTCCAACCTAATCTCTCATGCAGAGTGCCTTTGAAAACCAGGACACTTCCTACTGATTTCAAAATAAAGACCAACGCACTTCACTGGGCCTACATCATCCTGTGTGCTCCTGACCTTAATTCTTCTACAGCCTCCTCACAAATCATACTTCCCTTATTCTCTATACTCTGGCCATAGCTAATTTCTCCCTCCTGCCATGAAACTTTTGCTTATGCTGTTCTTTCTTCCTAAAATATTCTCCTCTCAGTCTCCCACAACAGTTAACTATTATCCTTCAGATCCCAGCTCAGCTGAAACTTTGCAGGGGTGGCCCTTCCTTACACTCAGATTAGTGCACTTATCATCCACTCTCATAACCCATGTAACCACTCATTATTTCTACAGTTGTTATTACATATTCACTTGTGTGATACTTTGATTAAAGTTATCTGCCCTCCCGAGACACTGAACTCCTTAATGCTGTGTATGGTTTTGATTTCTGCCATCCCCACAAGGTGTGTGTACATTAATATTCATTTAGTGTTGAAATGGTTTTGCTATCTTATGGTCCTCCATGCTGCCCATATAGGGGCTTTAACAAAAGCACTACACACATTTCTCCAGACATTTGGAGTGAGGTTAGGGCAGTGTGTGTCTTACATACATCTTTGGGAGACATTTTAGGTTAATGAGGTGAATGTTGAATGGTTCCACGTTGAATTGAATCCTACTGAATGGTGCGTGGGATTCCAACAGTCAGAGGGGCAGACGAAGGCAGATATCATGGGTCACTGTCCAAAAGCAGTGCTACATGAAGAACTGTTGGAGGGGCTAGAAGAGACACTGGGCAATGTCTGTTCACTAACATGTTAAAGATCTGCACAAAGCCAAAAAGCAGATGTGGGGCAGAAGTCAAGATGGCCAGAAAGAAGGTAACTGTCCAAAAGCTGACTCTGGAAGCACAGGTATTCCAGAGGTGGCTCTGATTCCAAAGCTGGCATCCACAGAATGCAAGTTGTCTGAAAGAGTTAAAGTGTACTATCTTGCTCCCATTAGTTGCAGACACGTTCATTCCTCTTATCATGATGGAATCATTATTGTTCTTTCCTCCTTGACATTTTTCACTAACAATGGAAAACACTATGCTTTCTGTTGTTTGGGGCTTTCTTTTGAGGACAGCTCAGAGGATTCATGTTCTGCATGTTGGGCGCAACTCCCTTGTGATTCTCAGTTCTCGGTCCTAAGGTCTGGCTTCCTCTTTTGCTTTGGAAAGAAATTGTCCCCAGCCCCTGATGCTTTTACTAGGATAACAGTGGAAGAGTGGAGAACGCAGAAATCTCAACACACCTATGCTTTTAGTAGCTTGCAGTTAAATAACTAGCGTGTTTTCTTCCCCTGTAAAATTTCCAGGCATGGTAAAATCTTTAGTGTTACATAGTCAGGGTCTAGCTAATGGCTTATCAGTCAAGCAGGCATGAAAGAGAAATGTCTGTGAGGGAAAACAATGATGAACTAAGCACCAGGATCTAGCACATCTCTCGGTTTGCTCAGAGGTGGGTGAATGTCTGCTCTTTAGCCCAGTCCTGCACATCTGCTCGGCCAAAGATGAGGTAGAAAACCAGGCCCGATATGTTAACAGCAGCTGAAAGCAAGAAGACATTTCTCCAACCAAACTCTGAATCCTGGAGGCAGAAAATTACAAGTTATTAACGGTCACCCAGTTCTTGTCCCTCTTGGTTCAGAAAGGCTTTGGCTCTGTGTCCTCCTGCTCCCTCCCCGACCTCCACTCTGGCTTCCATGGGCTTCCCAGTTGGTCCTAGAATACTCAAGTACATTTCTGCCATGAGTCCAAAGCACTGGGCATTTCCTTGGCTGGAACGCTCCTCCTCCAGATACCTATTTGTCTCACACCTTCACTCCCTTTCAGTCCTTGCTTAAGTGTTCTTTTTAAGCAAGTGATTACGGTGAGTCCTTCCTTGATCATTGTAGTTAGAAATTCCACCCCTTGTGCTTTATTCTCCTCTTAGCATTTGCTAAGCATTTGCTATTCTCCTGTTACCATTCAATATATCATATATTTTACTTTCATATATTTCTTTCTGTTTCTTTTCTACAATATAGGTTTCACAAGGGAAGGAATTGTGTTTTATTCACTTAAATAGCACGTAGCCCATACTACTGTTTAATATTTATTGAATGAATGAATGAATAAGTCATTGAATGACAGGAGAAACAAGAGCAGTTTGAGAATTTCCATTTTAAACAACCATTTCCTGACAGTGTGCTAGTGCCTGGGAGGGAACTGAAGCTTCAAGAAAAGAGAAGGAACTTGATTTCATAAAGAATACTCTTTCTTTGTTATTCTTCATTTATTTTTCTGATTTACCAGTGCAAAACCACAGGAAAGTCATTCTTTAACTTTCCTGTGGTTTTTCACCAGTAAGTGAATGGTATATGGCAGTGTTTTTCTCCAGTAAATGAAGTATATGGCAGAAAATAAGAATGCCACATACTTCTTTATTCATGTAAAGTTTATACCAGTAAGATTCTTAAGAAACTAAAGAATCTTAAGTTTCTTTAATTCTTAAGTCATCGTGTAAATTAGTTTATTTTTGACTACTTTAAAAGCATCTTCTAGGATACAAGGCCGTGCATATGTGAAAAAACCATGCCTCTATATGTTTCTCTTATGAATATTCATCAGAACATTTGACCTCACCTGACTGATGAAAAATCCAGCAGCAGTAGGAGAGATGGCTCCAGCTATGTGTGCAAAGACTTGCAATAGTCCTTTGAGAAAGCCAGTGTACCTGAGAGAGAGAGATGGTACTCTATTATAACCAAGTATACCTATGTTTGAAAGTCTCAATACCCGAGAGAGGGAGGCAAATATTCCTGTGCAAACAAAGGGTTAATATCAGCTGGTCTGCTGCAACTCTCTGCTTATCTCTGGAGATGACTGGAATTGTGTAAGCCCTGGCGAAACCTGAATGAAATGTACTGACCAATGATTAGTATAATCCTGTGCTAGGGATTGGTACTCCCAAGGGGGTAACCTCTATTAACTTGTCAACATTGTTTATGCAAGATGGTCAGATTGATGGTCTGCACCTGGTTTGTAAGGTTTTTGTTGTTGTTGTTGTTGTTGTTGTTGTTTTGGCTTCTGCTGTTGAGTCTGATCTTGTAACTTTTATACCCTCCGTGGGTATAAAAGACCCCTCACCAGATGAGACGTCGGCTCCCCTGTGACAAAGGCATCTCTCACATTTCTTGGTGGTTCATTATCTGAAGATGAAGGATGTCCTGTTGACTGGGACAGGACCCTGGGAGCTACGTTTAGAAGTCTCAGTCAACTCTGTTTTTTCTGTATCAGAGACAGATATTTCTCCTGCAGTCCTGTGTCCTTTGCCTTTATTAAAGATTTTCATGAGCATACCCTATAGAATCTCAAGAATTCTTTCAGTGATTCCACCTTAGGCAACTGCTGCATTCCTCAACAGAAAGAGGTTTGTGTGAGTCTCCCTCAGTTGACTCTGAGCATGGCCACTGACTCCTCTTGTTCACGCCCAGAAAAACTAAGCTCACAATGGTCCACCAGCTTTGAGTCTCTTCCAGGAATTATTTAGATGTAGGGTGTAGAGCTGGTGCTGACATTTCCTGCAACCTGTTGTACCTGCCACATTTTACTTTCACATCAGAGTAGATTTAGGGCTGCTAGACTTGAAATGAGTGTCTGAAAGGATGAGGCAAAAGAGGTCCCTACCGAGGAGCAATATCCAAGAAGTTAACAAGGGCTCCTGATTCACAGAAGCTGCTGATGGCAGAAGACAGCACCAAGAAGGTCATGGTCATGCTGTGGCTGGATCTGACCCAGGGCAGGGACACGAGGATCACGGATGGGAACAGAACCCCTGGGGTAGGAGGACAAACACAGAGTAAACTGAAGGCTGCTCTGAGCTTCCCACCTTCACCCCTGTGTCCAGCCTCTCCCTTACCAATGGCAGTGAAGAGTTTCCTGATGGTGATGAGTCTGAGGATTTTTCTGGAGAGAAGAAAGTCTGCCAGTAGACCGCCAAGGATAATGCAGATACATCCAACAACAAACGGCAAGGCAGACAGGATCCCACTCTGAGGACCAGAGACTAGGTCAGGTGCATGTGCCCTTACCACCCCCACCACGACACAGACAACCTTGGACAGACTGTCCACATTTGCGGCTTTTCTTTATATACGCATCACTTTTAATACAAATTCCATGTTACTATAATGAGCCAATATACTTTTAGTATGTGTATGTTCATAGCTCTGCTTGCAAAAAAATAAAAAGAACAAGGCTCTCTTTATATATAAAAATCACCTGGAAATAAATATTTAAAAGACCAAAACCCAGTACAAAAATAGGCAAAGGATAAAAGCAGACAATTTAGAAAAGAAGAAAAAAAGAAAAATAAGTGACTCCTAAACATGTTAAAAGGTATCCAACTTTACTCATAATGAAAGAAATACAAAGTAAAACTATGGTGAGATATTATTTTTCATGGATCAAATTGGCAAAAACACCCTTTTTTTTGGCATGCTCTGTGCTAACACTGTGGAGAATCAGGTTCTCACAAATATTACTGGTGCTCTATTGAGGGCAATTTGACAACAAATATAAAAGTTTATAGTGCATTTACCCTTTGACTCAATAATCTCATATGCAGAAATTTACTCCACAGAGAGTTGCACAAAGGTATGAGAAATGAACAAGGTTTTCACTGCAGCATTGCTCAAAGATGGGAAACAATCCAAATACTGCTCAGCAAGGTTCTCATGTACTGATATGAAGATTTCCATGACATATTAAGTGGCAAAAACCTAGTATATAAGCATAGCGGCATATTACAGAGTATACTGTTTTGTATTTTAAAAGTTGGGAAAATAAGAATACACATTCATGTATGCTTGCATTCTCCTAAAGAAACAAAGAAAGAATATATATAGGAAATTTAGGCCAGCCATGGTGGCTCACACCTGTAATCCCAGCACTTTGGGAGGCTGTAGTGGGAGGATCACTTGAGCTCAGGAGTTCGAGACCAGGCTAGCCAATATAACAAGACCTCATCTCCACAAAAAATTAGCCAGGCATGGTGGTACACGCCTGTGGTCCCAGCTACTCTGGAGGCTGAGGTAGGAGGATTGCTTGAGCCTGGGAGGTCGAAGCTTTAGTGAGCCATGATTGAAACACTGCACTCCAGCCTGGGCAACACAGTGAGACGTTGTCTCAAAAGAAAGAAAGAAAAAGAAAAAAGAAATAGAAAGAATTATCATTGGAATGGGCTGGGAGGACAGGGCAGATTAGGAACAGTAATGAAAGAAAGATTTTTCAGTCTTTCTTTTTTTTTTTAGACAGAGTTTAGCTCTTGTTTCCCAGGCTGGAGTGCAATGTCATAATCTCGGCTCACTGAAACCTCCGCCTCACCAGCTCAAGCGATTCTCATGCCTCAGCCTCCTAAGTAGCTGGGACTACAGGCACATGCCACAACGCCTGGCTAATTTTTTGTAGTTTTAGTAGAGACAGGGGGTTCACTATGTTGGCCAGGCTGGTCTCAAACACCTGACCTTAGATGATCCACCTGCCTCATCCTCCCAAAGTGTTGGGATTATAGGCATGAGCCACCACACCTGACCCACTCTACGTTTCAATATAGTTTTTAAAATGTTGAACCTTGTTGTTATCAATTAAACTTCTAAACTAAAATTCTATCGAATATAATGCAATGAAAAGGAGACTCCTCTGTTGTATATAATCCAAACAATGGAAAGGATTCAGCACTCATCTGGTTCAAGTAGTTCATTTTACAGATGAGTAAGCCAAGGCTGTCAAGGTTATGTGACTTTGTGAGAAAATGCCCTGAAGGCAATGAGAATCCAGGTCTCTTGACTTTTTAGCCTGGAAAGCTCTGCTTTCTGGTCACTACTTGTCTTTCCATTCATTTTCCCATTTTCCTCTTCCCCAGCCTTGGCCTCTGAGGGTCAAGCCCACCCAGCCTCACACCAAAGACAAATCATTCCCAACAGCCAGCCTCAGGAAGTCTGTTGCTTAGCACTGGACTCCTGCTTATCTGGTGTCCCAATCCCCTGGATTAAGGTTCTGGTTTAATTTCTGGCCCTCCTCCTCTTTGAAAAGACCCAGAGCCACTACCTCCTGGGGCTTTCTAATCTCAGTGCCTGCAGCCTGCTTGCATGCAGATGCTGACTACTGCTAAGAAGGTCAGCTCTCTGTTGGCTACTTAGCACATTTTCACCAGAGGAACCCAATCAATACGAGAAGGCTTCTTCCTGAGTACGGAGTGAGAGTACAAGAATAACACTGGCTTTATGAACTGTCACTAACATGTTATGAAATCTGATAGCCACTTTTAAGACATCCATCCAGCAGGAATTGAAAGGCTCCTGTCAGGCATTCAGAGTATCTGTCTATTTTGTGAAAATTCAGAGAGCTGTACACATATACACACTTTTCTTTCTCTATGTTATACTTGAATAAAAATGATTTTTTAAAACAAACATTACTCCACAAATGTCTATGTAAGTCTTATTTGGGACTTTATGTCCTATTAATGTCTTATTTTCAGCATATGTTGTTTATGTTTCTCTGTCACAATTTTCTCAAAGGCAGAATTTGTTTGGTTAATCTTTATTATTTATGCCGCCAGCAGAGCATCTTGTTTGCAAATTTTGATGGGATTGAGTATAAAATTTTTGCACAGGGCCCTTAAAATATGATAAATATGAATAGTATATGAAAATAGTATAATAAAATATGATAGTATATGAAAATCAAACTAGAACCATATGTATCATCCTCCTGCAGTAAGTAGTGAACCACATTGAGATCAATCAGAATCCAAACTAACTAGATTGCATTTCCTATATGGAGGTCCTGCCTGGTCCTAATCCCCCGATTTTGTGACTATGGGACAGACAGAGGATTATATATGAGCTCTCATTATTTAAGCATTTAAACAGAAGATCAGAATGAGCTTTCTCTATACTTACATCTCTGAGGTTGGCTTGAAGTACCGAGCTGATGTACGTTGGTGTGTACGCCATAATGGTATAAAAAAGCCAGTATTCACAGAAATAAGAGACTAAAATGGCCCAGAGTGGTAAGGATTTGATCATAGCCCTAATGGGAAGAGACCAGCCTGGTGAACAGTCCTGGAAGAAAGCACACATTAATGTCCCCTCCATCAGAAGGCAGCTCTCTCTATCACATTCTTCATCTCTGAGACGTCTAGAGG
Source organism: Gorilla gorilla gorilla (assembly GCF_029281585.2). Lineage (NCBI taxonomy): Eukaryota > Metazoa > Chordata > Mammalia > Primates > Hominidae > Gorilla > Gorilla gorilla. The sequence goes on along the minus strand of NC_073229.2, from coordinate 43,459,473 downwards.
GACATAGAGAAATGTCAGAGGAGTTCCTCAATGTACCTGCTGAGCCAATGAACACACAATGTATCTCTTCTCACCAGCACTGATAAAGGGATGATTCACAGGATCATCATAAATGAGAGGAAACCAGAGAAGACAACAGGCACAGCCAATTCCTCCTAGGAAAAGGGGATCCAGTTAGCACTGGATGAATTGAAGTACTTCTTTCAGTTTGACTCTAAGATGATCCCTGTGGTTGACAGAGTGACTGGCCTCAGTACAACACTCTTCCTGGCATCTATCCCTTGCATGGCCCTATCATGGGGGAGGGTACTTCCTCACCACTTGACTTTGGCCTTGGCCATACAACTTGCTTTTGCCAATGGCATGGAGGAGTTTCAAGCCTAGGCATTAAAAAGCATTTTTTAAAACTTATCCTGTTGGGTCTTGCCCACTGCTATTGGAAGACTATGCTCCAGCTCATCGACCAAGGCAGATGACAGACACAGAGAGTGGAGCCACCCAGCTGTCCCACAAAGAACCATGGGAATAAATGATTATTGTTTTAAACCACTGAGTTTTGGGAGGTTTTGAAATGCACTATTATTAAAGCTATAGCACCATTACAAGTTAGTAGCGTGTTTGCCCCACATGCTTGAAAATGCCCTCACCATTCACGTACCAGTCAGCATCCCTCCTGCTAGTCATGCTTTGCAGAGTTCCTTTCATCATTAAACCTTTCCGGATCTATCTCTTATCTTCCTCAAAACACATAAGAGTGAGCAGCAGTACATTATGTGAAATTAATTACCCAATTTGTAGATATGAAATGAAATGAATCCTCAGCAAAGACATTTTTTCTAATATATACATTATTACAGAGTTGGGAATTTAACATTATCAGCATTGAGTGGAAATATGGCCCATCTTCAAATTCCCTTTTTAGGATCTTAAGAAATCTTATGAGCTCTCTTTGTTTGGCTAGAATGTCATTTACAAATTCCTTCACAAACATCATACAGCAGCCACTATACACCAGGCTTTTTGCTAAATTTTGAGAATATAAAATGGCGAAGACACAATTTTGCCATCAAGGAACTTAATCAAATGTGGAGGGATAGATATGAAAATTAGCAATGTTGCACATTGGGGTTGGAGGATGTTAATATTTATTCAACAAATATTTAGTGAGTTTCTATTGTGTATATGCTCCTTACTGTTTCTTGAAATCATAAGCACAGTAAGATTTTCTTGTTGTTTGAATAATTTTTGTAACCTGCCCTTTCAAAGTTTTCATGATAAAAACTTTAAAGGTTGATATGCTATGGAATCATTACATATTTTATTTTTGGTGAATATATTCACCTGATTTTACAGAAACCCTTGATCTAACAGGCCTGTCCTCTAATGAACACACTAGTGGGACTATAAGGTATTACCATAAACAATTTAGGGGTGCGATTTTGGAGAATGTTTCAAATATTAAACAAACTAAAGGTAACAGCAGCTAGGCAGATTCCAACCACAGCTCCATGAAGGTAAAACTGTAACGTAGTAAAATACTGCCTCTGGAACTTTCCACATGTCTTTGGAACCTTTCTGCAGCATCTCTCTGTGTATTATGTCCACTCCTGAACCTCACATAATCTGCCCTGTCCTGCAGTCTCCACTAGTTGATTCTCTACTCTAATTAGTATTTTACCTATGATTAGGTCACAGTCACACAATTTTCTAGCTATGATATTAGATTGGTGCAAAAGTAATTGTGGTTTTTGCCATAATAATAACTGGAGAAATTTTAAAGAATATATTAAATTAAAAAGCATGACTAAAATGTAATCTGACTAAAATAACATTTTCTTTTTTTTTTTCTCTTGAGACAGGGTCTCACTCTGTCACACAGGCTGGAGTGCAGTAGTGTGATCTTGGCTCACTGCACCCTCCACCTCCTGGGTTCAAGCGATTCTCCCACCTCAGCCTCCCGAGTAGCTGGGATTACAGGCATGCACCATCACACTCAGCTAATTTTTATATTTTTAGTAGAGACGGGGTTTAACCATGTTGGCCAGGCTGGTTTCAAACTCCTGGCCTCATGTGATCCACCTGCCTCAGCCTCCCAAAGTGCTGGGATTACAGGCATGAGCTACCACGCCTAGCCTAAGATAGTATTTTCAACATTTTATGAAATAATTTGCTCTGAATTCCTTTAGGTCAAATTTAGAAGCAGTAAGGAATGTTATGATGCCTCTAATGTCGTAAGATTATTCTAGCTACACACTCGGGCTGCTGAAACTTAAATGTTAAATGTAGTTGGCTCTGAACACTACCAGCTTTAGCTATGTAAATATCCATATCTATTAGGATTTGGTTAACCATAGATAAATTGCATCACAGAATTCTCTGTCATAAAAATTGGAGATTTGAAAAGCACACTCACCAAAGATATAGAAGACATAAGGCCATCCTATGGTCTGGCAGAGGAGACCACCAGCAAGTAGAACAATGAAGGACCCCAGCATTGACCCTGAACAGAAGAGACGAGGATGTTCTGGGTGAGAGGACTCGTCTTGGGGCTCTATGTGCTTTCTACAATGCTGAGTTGCACAGTGAGTGAAGGTATGAGTTTCAAGCCAAACTATCTAGGTTCCTTCACTTGGTAACTATGTGATCTTGGAGAAGTTATTAGTCTATTTGTGTCTGAAATTCCATATGTGTGAAATGGAAGTAATTATATATAGCTGACTTATAAAATTATTTTGAGGATAAGATGAAAATATGTGCAAAACACAAGAATGTTTGGCACATAGTAAGCATTCTGTTCATTCAGTTACAATCAAGTAAGGCAGTATGGGGTAGTGCTTTAAGGAAAGGACTATGAAGACACAGTGATTGATACATAAGATCTTGGTTCTGTTGGCAGGACTTTGCTGAGTTCTCTTGGACAGTGCATGTAAAGTGGGGTTTAGGGTATCAGTTACCTGATCCAGCAATGGTGGTGAGTTGACTCCTTTCCAGTGGGGGAGCCCATTTGACCCAAATTGAATACTGACCAGTTAATACCATAACCTGGGGGGGGAAATTCCATTCTTGGAGATCTGAGGTCATTCTGGAACCTATATTCCACTTATACCTGGAAAACATCTTGGTACCTGGGCTATGCCTTGTACAATCCGGAGGACAATGAGCAAGGCCACTCCCGCATTAGCTGCCAGTGGAATGAAGAGGGTCAGGAATGAGGAAATAAACAAGCCAGCACCAACCACATACTTGGCTCCAAATATTCCAGCCACATAGCCACTGGGGATTGGAGCCAAGAACGAGCCATAGTTGAGGGAGCTGAGGATGATTCCCTGGATTTCAGGACTCCAGTCATATGCAGGGGCCTAGATGACAAAGAGAGTTACTGTTTGTCTTTAGTTGAAGGATTGACAGTTTTCATTGTGAGGACTTGAGAGGCAAAAATTAATTGGCAGTTATCTTTCTTTTTACATTTCTCCAGTTCCTCCAATACACTAGTATCATGTATTTAAAAACCCTAAATATATGCCCAATATACTCTTTCCGCTCACCCTGACACAATTAACCAAAAATTAAAATATAAGGAAGTTCGTAAAGAAACAAAGGCTATAAAGAAGAAAGCATCATAGGCAAGGTAATAAAAAAAAATACGTGGAAGGAAGAAAAAGCAGACAAATCTGTGAAACATATTTTGTAGTGATTTTCATCATTGTAGGGGAAGAATTTATGTCCACTAAATGGTAAAATGTTTCATTTATTCTAACTTAGTCCCTGGTTACACTCATAGACACTAAGTAGGGATGCAATCCCCTTAGATACTTATTATGTTCTTTATTCCTTTCTTTTCTTTCTTTTTTTTTTTTTTTTTTTAAGACAGAATCTCACTCTGTCACCCAGACCGGAGTGCAGTGGCACGATCTCCGCTCACTGCAACTTCTGCCTCCCCAGTTCAAGCGATTCTTCTGTCTCAGCCTCCAGAGTAGCTGGGACTACAGGTGCCTATGACCATGCCTGGCTGATTTTCATATTTTTAGTAAAGATGCCTCAGCCTCCCAAAGTGCTGGGACTAAAGGTGTGAGCCACCATGCTCGGCCTGATACTTAGGTACTTGTGCCATTCCTGGCACATAGTACATGTTCAGTAAATACTTAGTGGTTAAATGAATCTCACTCTTTTATAACTCTTTAAGTCAAATTATTTGAGTCAAAGAAAGAGTCCAGAGTCTCATTAAACTTACCATTGCTTTAAATTCTTTTAGAGTTTCATTCCAGTAGCCCTGGGAGTCAGTGGAAGGCCGTTCTGTGGAGGCGTTGGGCTGGCTAGGTGGGGCTGTGTTGTTCACCATAGCTGGGATGGCAATGCTCAAGTTCATTTGTTGGGTGTAAATTGAAAAATTACAGAGCTGCAAGATGAGGGCCAGCCCATGTCGGACTGAACAAAAACCTGAGAGGAAAAGGGCATGAAAAATCACAATCAGAATGCTTTTCTCCCACTCCGCCTAAGTCTGGAAGAAGGAGAAGATTGGTATCTGTCTGAGATGCAGAAATATAGGGAGAGCAGACATTCCTCTGTAGGTGTGTAGTGGACTTTTGTCCCCCTGGGAGGTAATGGGGGAGGTGGCTCCCTCAGAAGCATTTCTCAAACAGAGACTTGAAGAATGTGTGGAGTTGGTCAGAACAAGCATTAGGGGAGAGCTTTTTAGGCAGGGCTCTGGGATGAGAAGTTTAGAACAGGAATGGGAAGAAATGGATTTAGAGAAAGAACTGGCTGGGAGCAGTGACCGATTGGGTATGGACAGTGAGAGAGAGGAAACTGCTGGAGATGACTCCCAAGTTCCCTGCTTGGGCAGCTGGGATAGCTGGAAGTGCCATTTATAACCAGGAAACATGGAAGATTAGCTTGTCTGGGGCTGGGGAGAGATGAAACTTGAAAGATAGGCTATGGTTAGATCATAGAAGTATTTAAACTTCATCTTAATACTATAATCTATGCTTACACAAAATTTGCTAGTGTTCCGTAGGAGCTCTGGGGATATGCCTGTGGTTGAGTCCATATACATTAGTTTGACAACAGCGGGAAGAATTCATCCACTATCCCTGTAGAGAAATCCCAGAGGTAATGTATGATCACAAGGTATGAAGATGCCATTTTCTTGGTTCCTGAAAGGGAGCAAATGCTCTTGGAATGGACAGCATGGTTTCATTTTGTGTAGTAATGCTCTTGCTAAGTTCTAGCTCTTACCTTTGGTTCAACTCTGAGAGCATTTAGTTCCCCATCCCCAACTCAGCAAATGCACCACGCATGAAAATCTACATTGGAATTTTGATCAGTCATATTGATATGACAGATTAAATTAAGAAGGATTGCCACATTTGTAGGACTGTCTTCTAGTCAAGAAGAGATACCTATCCATGTACCAGTATTGGTCTTCTACTCAGTCCGAGGTGGAATTTTATAGTTATCTTCAGTTAAGGCCTTCACAAATTTTGTAAATTACTTTTTATTGTTGTGTAACTGTTCTTTTTCCTATCATATTCATCAGCATTTCCCCCACTGAGTTTTGATTCAATAAAGAAAGACAAATTATGGACAAATAATGAAAAATATAGTTGATTATGTTTACCGTTTGCAACACTTATTTCATTCTCCTGGGTAATTTAATTCACCAGCATTTTCAAAAAAATGGACAAAGCAGGAATGGTAAGAATGGGCACCTCAGCTATATTTGCATTTACTGAGAATGCTTCTCACATTACTCCACTAGGTATGCTGCTAGTTGTTGGTGTGACATGTCCTTTAATTATATTAAACTACTCTGTTCCTACTTTTAAATATTTTTATGGGGATACATAAGTTTTATAAAATGTATTTTAATCCTAGAATGCAGACAGACACCTGCATTCCAATTCCAGCTTGTGTGGTCTACTTATAGCTGTGTGCTCTGGGGCAAGGTACTGAGCTCTCTGTGGCCCCCAAATTTTGCCTGAAAAATGAGATTAATAATAGAGTCTACCTCAAGGCACTGTGATAACAACTGAATAAGTTTATGTAAGTTTATTATAATTATAATAGCCTACCACCTTCATATTATTGGGATGATCTCTTCTTATTCTTAATAGGCTATTACAAAATTTAAAAACATGATGTATTTTGCTAGCATTTTAGCTGGAATTTTATTTAGTATATATAGTTGAGCTTAAAATGTTGTTTATGTATACATGTATGTGCTATTTTTTGCTATACTAGCTTTGTTTTTTTTTAAAGTTATAAGCTTCCATCTCAATCTGTGATCTGAAATGTTTTAGGTACATAGCCATTTTTCTTAATAAATTTTTAATTTTAGGACAGTTTTAGATTTATAGAATTGTTGAGTTCCTCTATATCTCACACAAAATTTCCTCTGTTAGTAACATCTTATGGTGCATTTGTTGCAATTAATAAACCTGCAGTGATATATTATTAACTACTAAAGTCCACAGTTTATTCAGATCTCTTAATTTTTAACTAATGTCGTTTTTCCAGAATCCCATATAGGGAGCCACATTACACTTAGTTGTCATGTCTCCTTGGGCTCTTCTTTGGTATGACACTTTCTCAGACGTACCTTGTTTCTAAAATGTATTCTAAATACTTTGTAGTCTAAAATGTCTAAAGACCTTGATAGTTTTGAAACGCACCAGTCAGGTGTTTTGTGGGGCATCCCTTAATTGAAATTTGTCTGATATTTTTCTCATGATTAGACTGGGATTATGTGTTTTTGAGAGGAAGGCCATGGAGGTAAACTCATTCTCATCACATCATATTAAGGCCATACACTGTCAACAAGACTTCTTACTGTTGAGTTGATCTTGGTGCCCTGGCTTGAGGTAGTGTTTGTCAGGTTGCTCCACTGTAAAATTAATCTCTTTTTTCTTTTTCTCCTTTTAATTTTTTGTATGAATTAATATGCACAAATGTACTCTGGAAGAAGTCACAAGCACCAGTCACACTTAAGGAGCAAGGAGCTAAGCTCCATCTTCAGAAGGTAGAGTGCTATACGAACTATTTGGAACTCTTCTGCACAGGATAAATAGGCATTTTCCTCTCCTTAAAAATCTCATATAATTTTTCTAGTGAAACTACTAGAATATATTTGTTTGTTTCTGTGTTTGTTTTAAAAGGAATAACTTTTTGACAATTTTCTTCATTTCTTAGATGTTTTTTGACATGTATAATTTTTTCTTTATTCATATTTATAAATTAGAAACATAAAAATGTATAATTCTTAGAAATAATAATTTCTACAAAATTATAATTAAATTATATTTAAAATATTAAATTTTAATAAGTTAATTATGATTATGTAAAGTTTTTATAATTATAAATTATAATTCCTAGAAAATCATTTGCTTATGTACTTTCCCTATAATTAGCATATTATACATTTTCAATGCTTCTGTCTCCTATTTTCTCATAATTGCTTGTATTTAATCTCTCTGCCTGATTAATCTGAGTAGTGGATTGTTTGTTTTATTGCCATGAATAGCATCATTTTTATCAAAGAACCAGCTCTTGTATGTATTTTTAATCCAATTTTTTCATGATTTGAGTTCACATTATTTTCTATATTTAAGTTGTCTATTTCATTTTTCTATGTAATTTCCTTGAAGTTGTAGGCTCAGTGAATTGGATGTTTAATTAACTAGTTTTCATTTTTTATTACACAATCTTTGTTTTCTTCCCTTTCTCAAATCTGTCTTCTCCTTGCTGCTACTAATTCCATTTTAACTCTGCAGTGACATTTTTTTCCTCCTTAGTTTCCTTTCTCATCTATATTGGGACTTCTTCCATATTCTTCTGTTGATTTACTTCCTACACTCTATGTTTTATTATTATTGTTATTGTCATTATTGAGAACTTTAAGAAATTGAAGATGAAAATATTCCTCAATTTCCCCATAATAACATAAGCACAGCAGTGTGATTTAAAAGCTAACAACAGCTGGTTTAAATCCAGCTGCTACCTCTTTGTGCCTGGATGATTAAGATGTGTTACTTCATCCCTCTGTGCCTGAGCAGGCTCCTACAAAATGGGGATGATGCTAGTAGCACTTTTCCTGAAGGATTGTTGTGAGAATTCAATGAATTAATACATACAGACTGCTTAGAACAGTGTCTAACACAGGGCATGCACTCATTATGTGACAGCTATATAATGAACTGTTATCTTTCATAAGTGTACCTGTCAATTTCTTTTTTTATCTAACACATGCCTTACCTTATTCTTTCCTTTGTGCAAACATATTTACGTCGGTTCCTTGTAGTCCACCCCTACAGCCTTGGACCATAAAAGCCAGTTGTGTGTGACTTTGTTCTCACATTTTGAAACCCCTGCACAGGGCCACCCATGCTGGTTTGAGGCCCAGCTATGATGTGGTGGTGTATGTGGGTGGGCTGGTGGCAGGGGTGGGGAGGAGGAGGTAGGGAATTCTTTCACCAATTCAAGGGAAGCTAACTACTGTACCATTTTAATTCTGCAATAACATTGTATAATTTGAGAGAAAGCCTTCCAAATTTCCAAGTTGATTTCTGCAGTTACTCATATTTTCCTCTGCTTTGTAGCACTGGCCCCTGATGCTAAATTGCAGATCAGAAAGGCCAGTGAAGCGTGAGGGGAAAGCTGCAGGATGTGGACCCATGCACGCTTCACCCAGCACATCCCAGCACTGCATACCCTTGAGGGGCTCATGGGGTCTGTGGTCTGCCCAGCTTCTGGACACTGCCACTCCAAGCTGAGGAGCACAAGCTGAAGCTCCACAGCATCCTCTTTGTTCTTCCTATAACACTGCACCATGCCTCAAGGATGGGAGTTTTATGAGCTCTTGGCTCCTCTCTCAATTTCTTCCAAGTTATATTAAATCTGTCTGCAAGATTTGGAGTTTGTAGTGTGTGGTAGGAATAATTCCTTAGTTTCAATCTAGATGGAAGTACTTTCTCAAAGTGTTGTGCTTGTTTTATTCATTTCCATGGCTTTCAGAAGGGGATGTTGTTGTAAATTGTCCTTCAGATGGCATTCTTCCCCATGGTGGGGGGCAGTATATCTTTCCTGCAGGCATTTGATATGGAGAAAGGATACCGTCCCTGATATTGTTCTCAGTGCCTTTCCCACCCTTCTCTGGTCTCCACAGTAACAGAGGGACAAATATCTGGAAACTACAATCCTCAGGATTCCATTCAGATTCCACAAATGAGGGCATTCTGGCCCAATGTGGCAGGCCGAACTCAATGAGAAACCACTATGCTCTGGAGGCAGCTGCAGGTGGATAAGTGAGGATCAGTCATGTTAGACATGGGATTTCTGCCTGTGACTTTGGGGTAACCTCCTGAAAAATACCCACTTTGTGATGCACATGGCTGGGATCATTGGCAGTGTCATGTCCTGGATTTTCTGAAAGTAACCAACCTGACTTTTGCTTCCCTAGCCTTCCAACGTCTGTGGAATCTTCCAGTCCCCTATATTAATCTTCTTTCTTCTCAGAAATACCTAGATTTGCTTTTGATTTTGTGATATAACCCTGACTGATACAGAAGCTCATGGACTTCTGGGGGAAAAGGGGATCAGAAGGTCAAAGTGATGTCTGTCTACAGCCTGGCCCCAGAAATCCCTAACTGAGACTGATAGAGAAAAACTACAGATCTTCAGGCAGAACCTGAAGGCCCAGCTTTTTTCACTCAAGGTTTCTGGGTTATTGGAACAGTTACTTTGTGTAAGCAGGTGACCAGATAATGGGGGAGGGGGCATTTCTCCACATCCCATGGAACACCTGGATTCAGCTCACTGAGTGTCTTAGAAACCCAGCAAAGACATGAGTGACCTTTGGAGATGGGGGTACTGGTACCCAGAGAAAGCCCCAGCAGTGCCCTGGGAGTCTGATACAGAAGATCCAGCCATGTCCAGTAAGCATGAGCCAGAGAAGGAGATGAGAAGAAAACTGATGTTGGACACCAACTGACAAAGCAATCTGCAAGGTTTATTCCTAAGCATTTGTGAGAAATACTTGGATACACAACAAAATAACTTGGTAAGGCTTGGAGGAGTAGCTGGGGTTCTGCCTTATTAGGTAGGATGAGCCTACCAAAACAGGATGAGTGTAGTAGCATGATGCTGTTTGAAACAACAGGCCAGGGTAAAGTGGGTTACAAAGTTGTTGTCTGATATAGCTATAGCCTGGAGTGGTCACCAGAGGACTGGGTGGCATGGTAGGCCAGATGTTGTAGGAGACTATAGAAGGAACCAGAAAGACCATAGAAGTTCCACTTTAGACAAATTATAAATGAAATTTCCAATGACTGCCCAAAGGTGGGCTGAGGAAGGGACACTATGTGAGTGGTAATAATGAGCTCATAAATGGCAAAATCAGGATTGGAAACTCAAGCATTCTGATTTCTGACCTGTGCTTTTACCCAGTATGCCATACTGCACCTTGGTAAAATTTTACACATAAGTTCTTCGTATTATTAATTTTGAGGGAGAGACAGAATGATAGGATAAAAGAATTTGGCCAATGGTATAGTCTAGTAGACTCTGAAATCCTTAGAAACAGATGAGACCTTCAGCCGAGACTACTGGAATAGTATTCATCCTGGGTCAAATGATGACTAGTTGTAGGATGAGTAGTAACATGCACATTTCCTGATTTCTTCTGTGATGGATGAGATTAGGAGAAATCTCTTTTCTTGAAGATATGCATAATTCTTAACAGACAAACTGGCTAAAATGTTGAGTATTACAAAGCATTCCATCTTGGTTAGTGTTTTGCCTTTTGAAGTCATTATCTTATGAAATGACTATATCTTTAAAAGAATTAATGGATGACATAGTTATAACTCATTAAGCATTTAGGGTAAAATAAGATGTTCTACAGTTTCCCTTAATGCATATTATAAAAAGCATGATGTTGTAATATAGATAAGAGAAAGGGAGAAAGGTGACTTCTATGACATGGTAGAAGCGAAAAGCCCATTTTGGGGTTCGGGGTCAGGTCTGGATTTAACATGAGCAGAGAGATCTAATAAGACATGTCTTGGACTTAGAATCAGGCAAGCCAAGGTTGGTTTCTATATTTCCTACTTAGAACCTGTTCTGATTTTTTTCCTTCATCTCTAAATAATGTCATGATACCTGCCTGTCTTATATACCTTCAAAGTTTCTTATGAGAAATGAAATAATTATCAATAACAATGTATAACCATATAGAATTATTGGCAATTGGTGGTAGCAAGGAAAATGATGTGTATCAACAAAAGATGCCACAGATCCTAGTTTTATTTAGTACCACAAGTTACAGTGCCACAGATCCTAGTTTTATTTACTACCAGATTACTGTGCATGATTTTACCTTTCCTGGAGCATTCCTCTTGAGCCACGTTTAAATTGCCATCACTGGAAATGTCCCCCACTGTAGCCTTGACATCTGGTCTGGTAGACATTTTGGTTCTCTCTTTCTAGGGACTGGCATTTACTTACTGAAATAAAAAGAATACAAAAGCAAATACAGGGAGAATCTTATATGATATTACCCCAATTCTTTCTAAGAACTAGGAGCAAATGTTGCTGTATAAGAAAAGTGGTAGATTAGGGTTTATGAAAACTAATTTGTCATCCTGGCTCTATCACTAACCAATTGGTTGGTCTTTGAAAGGTCGCAGTTTACCCTGGGTCTTAGTATCTATATCTCACAAGTGAGAAATCTGGCCTGGATTGCCTTCATAAATTGTAATATCCTTTCTAGTTCTGTGTTCCCATGTCTCTAAATTGATACTAGTATCAAATGGACATGAAAACTTGACAACCTTATTTGAAATTTCATCTAGGAGATTCCAGTGGATTAAATTACCTGAAAAACTATTATAAACACCTATACATATTACATAAAATATAGCAAACACCCTTTTACATAGCTGCAAAGACAGTAAGAGATATCTCCATCGAGTTAGATGTCTGTGCTAACTTCAGTGACCATGAGATTGGGTCACAGAAGCATCAGTTTCAGTGATGTGGAGGCCTGAGATCTCAGTGCCTGTGGGGATGAAGGATGAAGCCTTAAGCCCATGCCAGGGAGGCGATTATAAGGGAGATTCTGATATGGAGTCAGATGCCTCACAGGGGTTCCAAACTTGGTTAAAGGGGCTCTTCCCCTTTCAACAATAACAGTGACAACCCTCTTTGTCCTGAGTTGTGGTTTGAAAATAAAGTACTTCACCTGAAAATTGTGAAAGTTCATATCTAGGTTATGGAGAATTGAGGGTTGGAATTCATACTGTCTTCATTGTCTGAGAACTCACCCCCAGCTAAAAAACTGACCAAAGAATCAAGCCCAGTCTGATTCACTCAAAACAGATTACACAGAATTACTGCAGATGAAGCTCTATATATTATGAGCTCAAAATAAAAAATTATAAACACTCAAAGAAGTGATCCATCCAAAACAAGTTTTCAGACTCAATGTGTAGCAAAATTAAACTACTGAGAACTTCCAAAAATAGAATAAACTGACAAAGGCATTATGTAAGTATGCTTTAAATAATTGAAGAAATAAAATATGGACCCTAGAACATAAAAAGATACCAAAAAGAATAGGCAGATTTAAGAAAGATGCTACTTGAAATACAAAAAAAATTAGGCATTAAAATTTGAAACTAAGTGACTAGACATAGCTAATGAAAGAACTAGCAAAATCAACGGTAATGAGCTATGTAAATTGTACAGAATAAAGCTCAGTGAGATGATGAGGGATGACAGCAAAGTTAAGAACCTGGAAAATGGAGTGAAAAGGTCCAATGTATGTTGACTAGGACTTCTAGGAGGACAAAATAAAGAGAACTGAGAAAAGGCAATACTTTAGGAAATAACGAATAGGAATTTTTCAGAAGAGATGAAACCACAATATTTCTCAGATGCAGGAATCAAAATGAGTCTCAAGCTAGAGAAATGAAATGAAATTTACACCTAAACATATTTAAGGATACTGCAGGACACAAAAAGAGCAAAACTTATTTATAATAATAGATACCATAAAAGATCACTTATAGAAGGGAAGAAATTAATTACAGCATTCTATCAGATATGGAGTAGCATTTGTTCAACTTCTTCAAGCTAATAAAAAAATACAGTAAATTGGTAAAAAGTAGGAAACTATTGGAATAATATATGAATATAGATTAAGAACAAACATGGGAAAATGTGCTTCACTTCGCTATCAAGGACATGGATATTAAAAGAACCAGATCCTATTATTTCTTACCTATCAATTTTCATAAACATTTTAAAAGACTATGATCACCAAGCTTAGGCAAAAATGTGGGGAAATGAGCTATTGTTTGAGGGAGTCAAGCTGCATCCTCCCACTTGTATTGCTGCTTCACGGTGTGTACCAGAGACTAATAAGCACAGCCACACAGAATAATATGTTTCAGGACATTCCTTAAAGCAATATTTGTAAAAGCAAAAAGTCAGGAGCTAACTAATGATTATTTAATATTTGCATAGTTAAATGCAGATATTTTCTGAAATACTATACAGCTATCAAAGAATTGGATACATATATAAAAGCATATAAAGATTTAAAAGACAGGTAAACAACCAAGTATCTATAGTCTTCAAGAGACTCACCTAACATCTAAGGATTCACATAAACTTAAGGTAAAGAGGTGGGACTAGATATTCCATGCAAATGGACACCAAAAGCGAGCAGGAGTAGCTATTCTTTGTTTGTTTGTTTGTTTTTTGTTTTTTGTTTTTCTGCCGCCCAGGCTGGAGTGAGGACTAGCTATTCTTATATCAGACAAAACAAACTTATAAGCAACAGCAGTTGAAAAAGATGAAGAGAGACATTATATAACAACAAAAGGACTAGTCCAACAGGAAAATATCACAATCCTAAATATATATGCACCTAACACTGGAGCTCTTAAATTTATAAAACAATTACTACTAGACCTAAGAAATGAGATAGACAGCAACATAATAATAGTGGGGGACTTCAGTACTCCACAGACAGCACTAGACAGGTCATCAAGACAGAAAGTCAGCAAAGAAACAATGGACTTAAACTATACCCTAGAACAAATAGACTTAACAGATATTTACAGAACACTCTACCCAACAACTGCAGAATATATATTCTATTCATCAGCACATGGAACATTCTCCAAGACAGACCATATGATAGGCCACAAAACAAGTCTCAAGAAATTTAAGGAAATCGAAATTATATCAAGTACTCCCTCAGACCACAGCGGAATAAAATTGGAAATCAACTCCAAAAGGAACTCTCAAAGCTGTGGAAATACATGGAAATTAAATAAGCTGCTCCTAAATGATCATTGGCTCAACAATGAAATCAAGATGAAAATTAAAAAATTCTTTGAACTGAACGACAACCGTGACATAACCTATCAAAACCTCTGGGATACAGCAAAAGCGGTGCTAAGAGGAAAGTTCATACCATTAAATGCCTACATCAAAAAGTCTGAAAGAGCACAAATAGACAATCTAAGTTTACACCTCAAGGAACTAGAGAAACAAGAACAAACCAAACCCAAACCCAGCAGAAGAAAAGAAATAACCAAGATCAGAGCAAAACTAAGTGGAAATTGAAACAAACAAACAAAAAATACAAAAGATAAATGAAACAAAAATCTGGTTCTTTGAAAAGATAAATAAAATTGCCAGACCATCAGCAACATTAACCAGGGAAAAAAGAGAGAAGATCCAAATAAGCTCAATTCGAAACAAAACGGGAGATATTACAATTGATACCAGAGAAATACAAAATATCATTCAAGACTACTATAAACACCTTTACGTGTGTAAACTAGAAAACCTAGAGGAGATGGATAAATTTCTGGAAATATAAAACCCTCCTAGATTAAACCAGGAAGAAATAGAAACTCTCTCTGCAAAGGAATGGGGAGGGTAGGAACGGCCATGCAGGCGTTGAACTTTGTCTTTGGTGTTTACATGTGTTACAACAATAATGTAATTTGAATTATTACTGTAATTAAAAATAAATTTCAGGGACACAGGTAGGCTGAGATGAAAAAGGTGAGAATTTTTTTAGAGACAGTTGCTGGTATTCTCTGTCAGGTATTCACTCTCACTCCGGGAAAGAAAGGAGGAGGGCACTGCCCCGTCACTTCAAGTCAAATTATAGGAGCTGCCTGCAAGGGGGTCATTCAGGGAGCTTGACATATGTCCCCTATGTGTGTGTGCATGTGTGTGTGTAAAGGTGAGTGACACATGCCTCAGAATCTAAGGGCATGAGGTGGTGACTCTTGGTCTGAGGCTGCAGAGCACAGCAAAGGTCTACGCCACACTGGAGGCTGTGATACGTCCCACTGCAGCAGAGGTGAAGATGCACAGGTGGAGACCAGCAGGTCCCTTGTGAACCAGATACGGATGACTCAGGAAAAAATCCAGTTTACAATCTCTTAAATGAGAACTGTCTGGAGAAGCCACACGACCCCAAAAGACAGGGCGGACTGCCTGATGCCCAACACCCGAGAAAGGAACCCTAACTGCTGAGTTAGTGAACACATATCACCCCTGACATGGGAGGACTGGTGGATGCCCCCAGTGGGGTACAGTAAAGGATTCAGCATTGAACATTCATCCAACCAAGAGACCACCAATGCCAGGTCACAAGAGCTCCAGCTAAGAAAGACACTTCCTGCTTCTTGCTTCTAACTCCCTACCCACCAGCCCTGGAAAGATCAGAAGCCACAGCTAGCAAGAGGGGTGAGAGGAGTTGCTGACAGAGAAAGGGATCAAGAAACCAACCAAATGATCCCTTCCCTCCCCAGGCCCAAACTGGAGCAGCGGGTTGGGGGGCAGGGGAAAGAAGGTATACTTTTAGATCAAGTTTGGAATTTTCTGGTTTTCACTGGACTGGACCTATTAATTACAAAATGAGATTATTTGAAGACTACAAATAAGCAATAAATCTATTACTACTGAAAATGATCAGAGAAGTTACAGCACCAAGCAGATATAAAGTTACAGCACCAAGCAGATGTAAAGGAATAAAATGTAAAGGGATAAGCAGTAGGTGCTGGTGAAATGAAATCATTTTCCATGTGCTCTCTGTGAAGGACTATTCTTATTAATATAAAAGAAAATAGACCTGATCCTTTGGTGCTATTGTGTTTAAAGATAAGTGGAAATGTTATATAACGTACCACTAAAGCTGGTAAGTAAGCAACTGACAGAGAAGTTGCATCAATGATGTCATTCAAAACCACAGATGTTAGACCATGGAGCCCTCCAGTCTGCACTGGAATTCGAAAACACACTCAAAATTGAATTGAAATCCAAACAAATACTCATTGGCAAATGGAATGGTTCTGGTAACTCTGAAAAGAAACTTGGTTAAATGAGGGGACTGAATAGTCTGCTGGAAAAATAATTTGCTTATCATTTATTTTCACACCTCAGAGCAATTAGTTGAATTGAAAAAATCATATCAGTCACAAGAACTAAAGACATAGCTTTCAGGGCAACATTTTTTCCGCAAGCTGTACCCACACAGACTCTTCGAGTGTTCCAATGTCTAACAGTTCACTGGCCGCAAGTTCATTCATTGATTCAGTAAACATTTATTGAATCAATGAATGCAATGTTGTGCTTTCATAGCTCCATCTCCTGCATGACTGAAGAACTTAGTTCTCATCAAATTGCCCTCTCCTTTTACTTATTATAACCAGAAATCAATTGCCAGTTTTTTCAGTAACGGGCGATAATGGTTTTGCTGGCGTTAATGAGAGCAGTGGGAACAGACAGCCGAGGGTGAAGGGAGGACAGCGCTGTTGTGGGGACAGCGTGATGCAGGCACGGACAGTACACCTGTGAGAAAGTTACATCCCAGGAGGGGCACATATGAAAAGAAAGAAGTAAGAATGCCACATGGTATGAAAAAAACAAGAGTAGCATTGACAGCAAGTAGGTCATTAGCATCAGGAGAGGAGGGCAAGCACTCTGCCCAGTCTAACCACTTACCTAGTGTGGTTGTGTGAAATGGTTATATTTGAGCTGAAATGGGAACACTGAGAAGGAGACAGCGCTGAGCAAGAACAATTCCAGGCAGAGTAACCAGCAAGTTTGTCACGTTTTTCTAGGCAGAAGGTAGTCCAACATGGCGATGCAGAGTGAATGAGGAGGTTAATGGTAGGAGATGAGATCAAAGGGGTGGGCAGGATGGTCTCGATCTCCCAAAATGGCCAGACCATTTTGGGTCCTATAGGCCTGGTAAGGGGACTGGATCTACTATGGCCACTGTGTGGCACATGGGCTATAAAGGACAAGATTGAGAACCAAGAGACTGAACAAGAAGTTGTTTCTTCACCTGTACAAGTGTTGATGGTGGATGGGCTGGGCTAGCTGTGGTGAAAAAGAACAATTCAGGACCTGTTTTGGAGATATGCCACTAAGACTTGCTAATGAGGTGTATATGGGAATGAGAGAAAGGAAGAATCATCAGAGACTTTTAGACTTATCGCTTGAGCAAATGAGTGAATAGTGTTGCACTCAAAGAAGCTGGCAAAATGAGCAGGGAGGGCAGCAGTTTCCAGAGGAAAAGCGAGAACTTTATTTTGGACACTTGGGGTTGAGACTCCTGTTAGACCCAGAAGGGAAGATTGACAGGTAAGTTTTGTGTCTGTGAGTCCATAGCTAAGAACAGAAGGGCCTTTGTAGAAATATAAATGTGTGAGTCATCAGCCTTATCTATTTATTTTGAAACCAGGTAAATGAGGGAAAAAACAGCAAAGAAATGGAGCCAGCCATTCTTATATCAATTTCTCATCAGTTTTTCTTGCCAAGACTGCTTGTGTCTGTTCTTTTTGGATTCATATGCACCCTGTTCCTCTGCTAGTTATCAGTCCACTGTAGAATGAGACTTTTCCTTAAGGTGCTGGGCAGAGCTATTAACAGCTCAAATGTCATCTTATGTGGCTTCAGCACTGAACATTTTTCCTCCTTATGAGAAACAGCCCATGGCTCTTATTCACAGTTTGCAAATAAAGTCCTCTGCCCTAAACTCTTCATCATTAACTACTTCCCAAAGCCATATTAGATTTCATTTATTTTGCTTTCTCATAAATTCGCTGGAACCAAACCAGAACCATTTGGTTTTCATTAATTTTTTAGGCATGATGAAAATCTTCCTCTCTGAGAATTCAGTATTGGCACTTATTGTCTCACTGTGGATTTGATCAATGCTTAAAAAATTAATGCGTTTCACAAAAATAATCCAAATATATCATTTAGTTTCTCTCTGTCTCTTCCTCTCTCTCTCTTTCTTCCTCTGTGTGTGTGTGTGTGTGTGTGTGTATGTGTGTGTGTCTGTCTGTCTGTCTGTCTCTGTTCAGCTATACTTTTAGAAAATTTCATTCTCTTGAATTAATTCCCTGTAGTTCCAGGGCTCTTAATGCAACATCCCTTCTCACTTACCAGAATTATCTCAGGACACAGGCATTCTCTTCTCCACTCCCACAATCTCTGCCCCCAAACAGCAAATTAAGCTGCTCTCTAACGGAAACAGACCCATTCCCATCATCTCAAAAGCAGAATATTAAGGGTAAAAGTTTGAAAGCTAACTAACCTGAGGGAGGAAGAGTGCAGGATCCTCATTCCTTTCAAATAAATTTTCTAAGCTCTTCGCAATTGTCTAATTCTGGGAGGTAAATAATTACCCAAAACCTTTAGCCCTTATGTTACCAGCTTGGAGAATTTTATTGGCTCAGTGGTTTAATTTTTAACTTTACATTTTATTGTTTGATTGATAAGCAAATCAAGCTCATTAAATCTTCCTCATGCTTCAAGCCCAGCTGAGGTCACCTATGTCTTCCCTCATCCTTAATCAGAATCAATGTCCGTTCTTATAAGGATCCTGACACCCCACATGTTTCACTGACAGCACTGTCCCCTTCTGGGGTCTCTCGGAGTTATTATAATCTTCATGGAGATGGGGTATATTTTGCCCCTTTTGAGTCCGTTTTCCACCATCCTGCTGTTTAATAGAACTGAGCTTTCCAAAGAGGAGAGACTTAATACATTTTGGTCGACTTGAGTGATTTTTATGGTTTTCTGATTGTAATTTTTTGCACAAAGACCATTGAGTTTTCCATGAAAATTAACTCTGTGATTCTCCTCCCTTTTATAGCAAAACATTTCAGAAGACTCATACATATTTGCATTCTGGTTCCCCACCTCTAGTTTTCTCATGAATCCATCAGCAACAAGACAGCCCTTAGCAAAGCCATCACCAGCCTCTCTGCCAGCGAATCCAGTGGTCACATCCCAGGCCCCATCTGTCAGTGCTTGACAGATTCCACCACTCGTTCCTTCTTGATGCCTTGTTTCATTTAATTCATTCAGATCTGATTTTCCTCGTGTCTCATTGGTTGTTCCTTGTCAATACGTTTTGCTGAATCCTTATCTTTTCTCTGGTTTCTAATGTTGATATGCCTAAGACTCTGTCCTTGAACTTCCTCCCTATCTAAACTCACTCCCAAGGAGATCTCAGCCAGTCCCCTTTCCTTTCACACCCAATTCTGACCTCTTCTCTGAGCTTCGACTTCAACTTCATCCATCTCTCCTTGAGTACCCGTTAGGTATCTCAGTCTTATGACTGCAAGCAGAACTGAATCTCCCTTCAACCCTACTCCTGGCCCAGGATCCCCCATCTTGGTTAATGGCATTACCATTTCCCTGTTAATCTTGCCAAAAAAAAGTCAGCCTTCATTCTATACTTTCCATCAACATTAATTCCAACAGTATGTTCTATCAGTTCCACCTTCATCTCTTTCCATTATTTTTTATTTCCTCCATTCCTATCACAGTCATCTATCACCAAGGTAAATAAAATGATTATTTACCTGGCCCCACTGTTTCCATTCTCTCTCTTTTAATCCACCCCACATAGCAGGCAGAATGTTGGAAATGTACATATGATCATGTTACTTACTGGTATAAAAGTCTTCCAAAGCCTTCCCAGAGAACCTAGGAGAAAAGAGAGCAAATTCACCTTCCTGAAGGTGCTCCAACACCTTACATCACCTTGGACACACCAACCTTACTGACCTCTGCCCTGCTGTTCTTCCCTCACTAAATTCCAACCAGTTCTGCCTTGTCCATGAAGTTCAAGGCCTTTACACTTGCAGTTCCTCCTGTCAGTGATGCCCAATTCCCCAAGATGATTGCCAAGTGTTTTACCAATGTTGTTAGAAAAGTAAAACACTTGAAAATAGATTTTCCAAGAAGCCTCTAATATGGTCTTGATTTTGTGTCAGCCTAGGCTAACTTGCGTATTTGTGTCTTAGTTTTAATAAATCTTTTTTAATTTTTAAAAATTAAAAATA